>NW_011499847.1:5411498-5450640 GCF_000495115.2 Populus euphratica | reverse complement strand
ACCAACCAACAAAATTACCCCCCCAAAAAAACCCCCCCCCCCACCTTTTTTGTCTTACCTTCCTCCTTGAATCTCCTGCTGTACAGTTTCAATCTCCTCTTTAATAACACCCACCTGCTGCGTTTCCCTTTTAGCCTTAACAATTTCACTATTCATGTCCTTCAATTGTGCAGTCATATCCTGCCGTTGCAAAGTAATTTTCTGTACATCCGTTCTCACCTGAACAAGTTCAGATCTCATAGCATCAATAGACCGTAACTCGGCATCCAATTTCAACGATCTTTGATAGACTTCACGAATTTGATTATCTCTCTCGGCTTTGACACCAGCAGCAAGTGTTGATAAGTGACGAAGAGGTCTTGCTGTGACAGAGAGACTTCTTGTTTTAATGCAACGTGTGGCAGCGTGTCGATGGTTGTCTAAAAGAAGGGATTGGATCTCACGGTGTTGGGTTGATATTCGGTCTTCGAGGAGGTGGCGGTGAGGTCGGGTGTGAAGGTGGCGTGGGCCGGTGGTTGAGCGAGAAAGGGGGGCGACTCGGGATAAAGGGATTTCGCGGAGTTGGAGATGGTTGCGTCCTGCCATTTTTTCTCTTTGATCCTATGCGATGGGAGTTTTTCTTCTTCTTTTTTTTTTGTCTTGTTGGGAGTGTGAGATGGAGTTGAAGAGCGACATGAACGGTGTAAGGGCCGAGCGCGAAGGGGCTGTTGGTTGCCACCAGTAGGAAATTTCCAGCCAAGTCGGGGCGAGGGAGCCTCGCTCAGACCCGTATAATAATAGATTTAAGAGAATTATTGTATTTTTTTAGTACATACGAGTTTATCCGCCCGTTTTTCCATCGAGGTTTCGCACAAAAAATTTTAAAGTTAAAAAAATTAATATATTATTTTTAAACTTTGTATAACAGTTTAAATTTAAAAAATTTATTAGATGTGTTTGTTATATATTTTTTAATTTTAAAAATATTAAATTAATATCTTTTATATTTTTTAAATAATTTTAAAATATTAATATAAAAAATAAAATAAAAAATACTTTTATAAAAATAACTTTCATCACTTTAACAAACACATTTTAGCTAATTTAGAAGGAATTATTAAGAAATCATCGGTAAATTTGTTCATTAACTCATTTACAAATCTAATTAAGTCTAATTCATTTTTTTTCATTTAAAATTCATTAGAATTATAAAAGATTATTTTTCAGTTATCGTTAACAGTTAACACCATTAAAAAAAACGTAAGAAGAAAACAGTTGCAGGAATTCACATTTGAACATATCCAAACCCACAAATAATCTTTAAAATAAAACCCAAGCCCAGAGCCACAACCTCCCGCCCTTGGCAAATGTCACGACTCACACAAACTCCTCACCAGATTTCCCTCTTCCGCTGTCAAATCACAAATTGAAGGTTCCAATTTTCACCCTCACAACCCTTCAATCGTCATCCCTCATTTCAAAAAAGCTCACTCAATCTCTTCTTTCTTTTGCAGATTCAAAGACGAAACGCTGCGAATTCTCGAATCAGTTATGGTCTTTAGAGACTTGAAATCGCTGATCGAAATACGATCGGATGTGAAACAGTCCATGAGATCCGAATCTTTCTCCATCATCCACCAAATCAAGATAAAATTGTCAAACAGAAGCTTTTTACTCTCCAATTATGTGTTGGCGCTTTCGCTGTCACAGGCGATACTGAGACAGCCACAAACTCCTTGTCAAATTTTATCCGTCAATTAATTAAAATTGCTAGCAATCTTTACATGAATTATGTGTGCAGAGTTGTTTGTCGCTGAAATAAGAGGCATTGCTTCTGCGTGATGTTAAGTCTACTGGGGAAAAATCGCTACAAGTTTCGTATCCGGAATGGCTAGATTTTGATCGCCATTGACTTGATAACGGCTTATTTTCTATTGCTATACAGGTTAAAGTTTCCTTATTGCTGAGTGAATAATTTATGTATTTTCTGATATAATAATATTGTCTAGATTAACTTTCGTATTAACCCGAGCCTTCACTTTGATTGTTTTTCGCTTGTATAGTCGTGTGAAAAGTCCCTAGCATGTTTTGAAAAGAATGACATTGCAGATACGAAAACAGGTGAGTTCTTCGAAAATGCTCAGATTATTGAAGAGATAAAGAGGTTCAAGGACCGTGACGTGAAAGTCTGCAGCTTCAGGTTCTGGTATGTTTCTATTCTCTTGTTTTTAATCTTTTTACATGGATGCATAGCATCTGATCAGCTATGATAATCAATCAGGCTTATGAAATGCGTACTTCAATGATAGCTTGTGTTGTGTTACACACACAAGCATGCGCGCACAGCTTTGATCTCTTAGTTTTATGTTAATTTTGGAAGCGAATATTATATATTTTATATGCCACACGTTTGTTTGTAAAGCCTCTTAATTAAATTCACATAGTTAATGGAAGATGAGTTGTTAGATAAAAATAAATAGAAGATAAGTTGTTAATATAATTGGTAGTGTATGATTGAAGATGAATTGTTGATATAATTTGTGGCGTAATTGGTATCATGATTTATGGTATTTGTCCCCTCATTCTTACTTATAAATAGTGAATGTATCCAAACCTTAAATGCACACCATAAGAGGGAAACAAAAGAGAAGAAGAGGAGAGTGAGAGAGGAAAAGTAATCCCATAAAATTGTGAGGTATCTGTAAGGAGAGTAAGTGAGGTGTTTTCTCTTAGTAATAGAGAGATTTCAGTTGTTCTTCTATTGATAAAGAGATATTGTAATTCCTACATTACTCAGTAAAATTCTTCTATATTTGTCCATGGACGTAGCCAAATTGAGTGAATTTCGTAAATTCTTGTGTGTCTTATTTATCATTTTATCATATCCTTTGCCTTTTATTTTATCAGGGTTGTATGTTAGTATTCTAATAGTTGTATTATAGCCTCTTGGTTGGTGTTGTTAACACACGAAAGTTATTCATGTATACGGTCATTATTCACATCTACGGTACTATTCACATTTACAATACCGTTCACATATGTTACTGTTGGCGTATATAAAAATCAGTGTGGTGATTAAATACAGTCTAGGAAGTTCTATCTAATAAGATTGAGTTTTAAGCGGACCGTTTGTGACCCTTTCAATCTTTCCTGGTAACTTACTTAGTGCATTATTATTCACACGATACTATTTCTGTATATATTACATATTAGTTAAACGGTGATAGCTGAATAGATCACGGTGAATAAAATAACAGTAAAGTACGAGATTGAGATGTTTAAAGGGAGCAAGTTCTCACTGTGAAAAATGAGAATTAAGGCAATCTTAAGGAAAGATAATTGCTTGGCAGTATTGAGGATCAACTCGTGGAGATCACTGATAATGCAAAATGAAATGAGATAGATGACAATGATTTTGCTAACATACATTTAGCATTAGCTTATGAAGTATTATCAAGTATAGCGGAGAAGAAAACAGTTAAGGAGATATGGGATACTCTAACAACATTGTATATCTTATTGAGAGCAACATTGTATAATGTCTTCTAATCAAGGATGGAGAGACATGAACTTTCCATGAGACTATCAAAACACAGATGTATTTATGTGGATGACAGCAATGCAAGAGGAGATTGAAGCTCTACACAAGAATAACACTTGAAATCTTGTTTTGTTTTCATAAAAAAAGAATGTCATTAGCACCAAATGAGTTTACTAGATAAAACGTGATGACAATAATCAAGTGAAACGGTATCGTGCAAGATTGGCGGTGAAAGGATATGCTTATAAAGAAGGAATAAACTTCAATGAGATGTTTTCCTTGATGGTATGACTTACTACAATTAGAGTAATTTTGGTAATGAGTGATATTTGATCTTTATTTAGAGCAGTTAGATATAAAAATTGCATTTTTTCATGGAAAACTTGAAAAGGAAATTTATATGCTTCAACCAAAGAGTTTTGCTGAAATAGGCAAGGAGAACTTGGTTTGCAAGTTAAACAAATTTCTATATGGTCTCAAACAGGCACTGAGGTATTGATATAAGAGATTTGATTCTTTCATAGTTAGCTTTGGGTATAACAAACTCAATTCAGACCATTATACGTATTATAGAAAGTTTGAAGAAGATGATAATTTCATCATTCTCTTGCTGTACGTGGATGATATGTTGGTAATAGGCCCCAACAAATATCAAGTATAAGAATTGAAGGCACAATTGGCTAGGGAGTTTGATATAAATAACTTGAGACCGACAAACAGGATTTTAGGAATGCAAATTCATTGAGATAGATGTAAGAGGAAGATTTGGCTTTTTTAGAAGAATTATTTGAAAAAGATTTTGCGATGTTTCAACATGTAAGATTGTAAGTCAATTTCCATCGCATTTCCTGTTAATTTCAAATTATCCTTAAGTATGTCTCCTAACAATGAAGCATAGAGAATGGAGATGTCTCGAGTACCATATGCATTAGCAGTGGGAGGTTTAATGTTTACTATGATATGTACAAGACCAGACATTGCACAAGTAGTAGGAGCAGTTAGTCGATACATGGAAAATCCTAGTAGTGAGCATTGAAATACTATTAAGAGGATCTTGAGATACATCAAAGGTACCTTAGATGCCGCATTAAGTTATGGAGGATCAGAACTTACTTTCAGAAGTTATGTTGATTCAGATTTTGCTAGTAACCTTGAGAAAAAAAAATCCACTATAAGCTATATGATCATAATTGCAGGAGGAGTTGTGAGTTGGGTCTCTAAAATTTAGACTATTGTAGCGTTATTCACAATAGAAGCTGAGTATATAACAACTACATAAGCTTGTAAAGAAATAATATGGATGAAGAAGCTTATGGAGGAGCTTGGGTACAAATAAGAGAACATTTTTTTGTATTGTGATAGTTAGAGTGCCTTGCATATTGCAAGGAATCCATTATTTCATTCAAGAACAAAACATATAGATGTTCAGTATCACTTTATTTGCGAAGTGGTGGGAGATGGAAGTGTGGATTTTCAGAAGGTTCACTTAAAGAAAAATCCAGCAGATGTTTTGACCAAATCAGTCAACACTGATAAGTATATTTGATACAGATCCTCTTATGATTTAGCAGAAACGTAAGCAACATGAAGATGGTAAGTATAGAAAGGATAGAAGAATCACAGATGATCAAGTGTGAAGACTTGATTAAATCATCAAAGTCTTCAAGTGGAGAATGTAAAGCTATTTAATTAAATCCACATAATTGGTGGAAGATGAGTTGTTAGACGAAAATAAATGGGAGATGAATTGTTGGCATAATTGGTGGAGTATGAGTGAAGATGAGTTGTTGGCATAATTGGTGTCATGATTTATAGCCTTTATCCCTTCACTCTTGCCTATAAATAAGTAATGAATTCAAGCCTTAAATGCACACTATAAGAGAGAAACAAAAGAGAAGAAGAGGAGAGTGAGAGAGGAAAAGTAATCCCATAAAATTATGAGGTATTTGTGAGGATAGTAAGTAAGGTGTTTTTTTCCTAGTAATATAAAGATTTCATTTGTTCTTCTAGTAGTAGAAATAGACTGTAATTCTCACATTACTTAGTAAAATCTTTCTATACTTGCCCGTGGATGTAATCAAATTGAACGAATTATATAAATTCTTGTGTGTATCATTTTTTATTTTATACCATTCTTTACTTTTTATTTTACCGGGTTTGCTTTTTATTTTATTGGGTTTGCATACTAGTAACCAAACAAAATACTGTGATAAAGATAGAAGTGCAATCAAGAGAGCATAGTTTGAAGTGTGCTGCAGGATTCTTTAATCATTGCTGTAAGGAAGAAAGCCTACGGGGCTTGTCGAATTTGGTGTTCGAAATTCATAAACTGCGGCGAAATGAAATTAAGCTTGTAGAGATTGTGGATGCAATGGAATGGTAAAATTTATGCTGGCTGATGATGAGATTACAAGTTCTCACTTCAAAAGCTAATTCATGTGAAAGAGACTGCCATTATGTTGTGCCAGTTTTCGATGCATATATCGGTGAAATTTTTTTATATTATGTACCATGCCAGAGTTTTAGCATGACGCAGGAGTTATTCCAATATGTTTGTGTATGGATTTCATAGCTTTTTATAGGAGTGTCCAGAACAACTCTTTACGTTTCTTTTCCCGGCAGTGGATAATTTAATGTCATGGCGAACTTAGGGTACTTAACATAAGCTTCGAGATGGCTTCAGGATAGATAATAAGCAGGAAATAAGCAGTGCATGCAGCATTTCTTTGTGTGTTTTAATTCCAAAAAGCAAGGAGACTAGTGATCAAATTTTTAGAAAAAATTTAAATGATTTAGATTAGCAATTACCACTCGAGGTTTCACACAGAGATTTTGGGATATATAATATATGTTCTTTTATTTTCATGCAGCTATCATCTCAGATTCTACATGAGGTTAGACATCACTTTTATTCATATGACATTAACTTTAATCTATAGATCTTTAGCAATGAACTCGTTAATGTTGGATCTCAGGAATAACTACTTTGGATTTAGTGCAACTATTTTGTAGATATTTATGTGGCATATTTATGTGGTTCTCATTTCTCCAAGTGATTAAGGGTTGGTAAATAAGATTCATGTCAAACTCTTTTAAACGTTCCTTTTCGTTTGATGGTTACAAATTCTGTTCGGTCATTCCAGTCCAGGCATAAGCGGCTGAGTAATTGGAAAGGAAAATAGCTGAGAAGAGCAAAATATGCTCTTCATTTCATAGAGAAACAAAAAGCCCTGCTAGCACTCTGTTTAGAAACGGAATCAAGAAGCGGCATGCACGTGTATTGTGTAAACGCCACAGTTTGCAGCAGAATGTTGAATTATAACTTTGTTGCCAAATTTACCTGTCCTCACGGAATTTGTTTGTATGACTGCAAAGTTGTATCAAGTCACTTCTCGTTGTTAACTACAAGCTCTTTCCCCTTAAATTGTAACGTTTCTGAAGACAGATGCTTTTCTATTCCATTCAATCAAAAGAACATTATTGTATTCTCTAATTATCTGATCATTTTGGATCTTTTCATATGATACGATGTGTTTGGGAGTATTTACTTAACTGTAGAGGCTGATGCTAGTGTACTCGGTCTGATTAGGGGACAAGAAGGGAAGAGATTGGTCTGGATGACATGCTCTGCTGGTTTGTCTTGGATTAGCCATATCAAGGTCGTACATGCAAACCAATAAAAACAATTAGCATGGCAAGAGCATTTATGTGCCCGTCAGTACATTACTATTGTCTTTTGCAATAGAAAATCAAGGCAATAATGAAAATGAGCTTTCATCGGTCATTAACTAGTTTTCTTTGGCATGCCCTGGAAGAAAAATGAATTATCTTTCTACTTATTCATTCTCCAATTCCATTTTGTAGTGTATGCTGTCAGGAAAGGCTTCTCTTCTGGTGCCTCTCGAGTCTGGTCAACCAATATCACTAACAAAGAGATTCATTCATGAGCCATGGTATGTGAAGTACTTGTCACGTTAAAATATATATTTCAAACTCTAGATTGAAGATGACCTCTTCAATTTTTGAAGTATTAAACCATAAAGGAGTTTATTATGAGGGAAAAACGTAGCTCTGCAGCGTCAAATTAACACGGCCCATGTTCGTGTGCTTGTTCACGTGCTTACCTCTTGCTTCAGGCCTAATGTTTTTCTTGATTTCCACCGAGCTGATAATGCAGACCTTGCATTTTGAACAGAATTGGTCACCTTGGAAATCCAACATGGACTCTGTTCAAGCAACTGAATTTCAAGTCTCTGATGCCATGAGACCCTCACTTGCGATGTTCGCTTTTGTCAAACATTGCCCTCTAATCTTCACCCCTTCAGATTTGAAAGTAAACTATATGCAAATTTCGAGAATCGAATCTTCCATATCACCAAGCACATTAAATGCTTGCGTTGGACCTCGCATGTTTTATTTTTCTTCAAGAGGGCGAAAGATGTCTGTTTTTCCTCTATTTTATTCATGTGTTTTAAAAAAACCATAGTAAAACAAAGAATACAAAGGTTCTCACCGTCAAACTATGATTCCTTTTCTTCGTTCTAGAGCTTAGGGGTTTGAAACTTGGAGGTGTGAACTTGAAAATACGCGCTTTGTGATGTAGTGCCAATAAAAGAAATTTCAACAGGTGGCCCCATAGTAATATATTGGCTGAGATACGGGTCTGAAATAACACACATGCACTTCATTAAATGACACATACACGAGAAAAAAGGAAAATATAGATACTCCAGGACACCTAGAGAAGGAGAGGGCGCATATATATAGCTTAATTGATAGTAAAATCTCTCTTTCTAATAATTCTAGTGTTCGAGTATCTTCTTTATAATAATAATAATAATAATAATACGGGAAGGAGAGCTATTCTGCTCGGAACAGAAGATTCGAAGCTTGGAATCATGTGGTAAGCATTAAATGCAAGAGAAAAGGAATTGGTCTTAGGGTTTCACACCTCTTGTGTTTTCCGTTTAAATCTCTCTGGAACTGGGATTTTTATAATCCCTCAGAAGGTCGACCTTAGCTTGATGTCGGATCTCATTTAATGGTTCACATTAATTGCTTGGTGGGTTATCGTTATCATCGTATAAATTATTTCATGGAGATAAGATGAGGAGATGAGGATTAAGACTTCAATTGATGTCTGTTTACTAGAAGAGATAGTTTTTCAATGATTTGATGGTTTAGAATAGAGCAACTGCTGTCAAACGAGAGTTTAGTTTTTACGGTGGAACCATAACCAGACATTGTTCAACTACATACATTTCTCGATGAGGAATGCAATGTTTGTAAAGCATTCAAACCATGCCATTTACTATTAAGAAAATAAGAGTAGCAACTAGTACAAAACAACATTGACATCTGTAATTTTTTATGTGCTTGATGATGCACATCACTGACACTGTAATGACCGATCCTTGTTTTGCTATTTTAAAAATCAGAACACCCTCTGTATAACAATTTTCATCTCATTCGGTTAATTTTAGATTTTTTAGCCAAATTCTAAACTAGATGTATAGATTTTTTTTAAAATTTTTTTTATATAATTTTATCTTTCAACATTTGGTTTATTAATTTAATAAAATAGTGATTTGTTTTCTTTATAATTATTTCAGTCTTATAACCTATGTCATAAATTTGACTGGTTAACTTGGTTGATTCAATTTATTTTTTTAATTGATAATTTTTTTTTAGTTTCATTATTCAACATTTTTAACTTTTAGTTAATTATGAATTAGACTTTATTATTTATTGTGGTTTATTTCCTATAAAGTTATTACCTCATAACCCAGATCACGAGTTTTCTAAGTTAATCAAGTAAACTTTTATACTTTTATTATTTTTTTAATTTTATTATTTAATAGTGAGTTTATTGAGAATTGAACTTTAATTTGTGTTATATAAAGTTATTATAGTCTCATGATCAGAGTTGCAAATTTAAAAAGTTAATCTAAGTCAATCCAATATAATATCATTCTAATATTAAAAAAATAATTTTATTTTTATATTTTTAATGAGTTATTTTGATTTAATTTTTACATGAATTTTTTTATTTTTCTATAAAAAAATATTAGTTATGCATGGATATTTCTGGAATCGAGCTTGACAGAATTGTTGCGGGAATTTTGCATGCCAAAGAAAAACTTGGAGGGCAACTCATTAAAAGCTCCATTGATCAAGCACTTCTCATCCCTCCTCAAATAGTGGGCGTGTCATTAATCACAAATTATAATAACCGCCTTTTGTTCAAATACTTGTTACTGTTATAATTGAAAGCAAAATTTAAGAAGTTGGCTTAACGATTAATGAAGTTTTCTTTTTCTTTTTTCATTTTTATTTTCCCAAGTTCAGGATATACATTTGAGATCGTTTAAAAAGAATCTAATTTTAATTCTAGTTAAACACAAGAGATTATATATACTGGACATTGGATTTGGTAGAGCTGTGTGTGTGTGTGCATTATGCTATTCTTGGCCTAGTTTAATTTTATTAATTTGTAAAACAATAACAGATAAGAACGAAAAGAGGATCCAATTTATTTTTTTTGGCAAACAATAGTATAATAAACGGCAACATCTAACTTTTAACGTTAATTCAGATAAAGGAAGAGAGAAATTAGAATGAAATTTCCATGTAATTTATTTAATGTCACCAACAAACATTCATGTTTAGCCTATCTTTTTTTTATGTTTTGATTCGGGTTAGCTAGGTAGGTTTCTTATCGTTATCACCATATTGAAAAACCCTAAACTGGCCTGACAATTAATGACTCTCACACTCTCTACGAGGTCTAGACTTTTATTTACTACATGTATTTTTTTTTACGTAACATAGGCTTAGACATTCGAAACCTAATAGTATAATAGTACAATCATCATACTATACATTGTTTTTTTTTTTTAACATACTCATATGAGTATACATACATACAATCAGAACACAGAAACAAATAGTCAAACAAGAACGTGGACAAGAGTACTAGTACACCAATGCATTGCCAGCCCATCACGCGCCCCGGCGGTGGTCAACCTCGTCCATTTGATTTTCATTGCAAAAGCCTTGAACTGTAATTAAATCTATGTGCATGCAATTGTTTCCACGGTGCTTTCCTCCACAATTGGGAATCATAGCTGCTTCTTTCCATGTACTTTATTATTTGTTTAATTATAATGATAATCTCTTTATTTTAACTTGAACATGCATGTGCATCCATTCTACACACTAGGCGAGCACATCCCTCAACTATTATAAATACACATTCCAATCTCATTTTGTTCCACATTGAACTTCCTTTTGGATTTCTTTATATCTTTCTCTCTACCTATCTGCATCAAAAGAGAATTTTCTTTGTGTTATTTTAAGACGAAAACATGGGGGGTTCTTCACCATGTGCATCCTGCAAACTGCTAAGGCGCCGGTGCGCCAAAGACTGCATCTTTGCCCCTTACTTCCCTTCTGATGATCCCCATAAGTTTGCCATTGTCCACAAGGTCTTCGGTGCTAGTAATGTTAGCAAAATGTTGCAGGTCCCCCCTCTCTCCTTAATTTGTGTGTGTACTGATCTATACTATGCGTGTATGAAAACAGCAAAGCACGTTCTTTGAGCAGTTTTTAATATTAATGATGATCCTTTAAATGATGAGGCTATTGTAATCTTGCAGGAGATTCCAATTCATCAGAGAGTAGATGCTGTGAGCAGTTTAGTTTATGAAGCAAATGCAAGAGTGCGAGACCCGGTCTATGGATGTGTTGGTGCAATATCTTACTTACAAAATCAAGTATCACAGTTGCAAATACAACTTGCAGCTACTCAGGCAGAGATGAATTGCATCCAGATGCAACAGGAGCCTACCTTACCAACCCAGCTAGATCAAGATGAGAAGGCACTTCTTTTAGCCAGTAGTAATAACTTCAATAACATTCCTCAATATTTTAACTTTGCGTCTTCTAGCAATGCAATCCAAGACCCTCTTAAGAGAGAGTCTCTCTGGACTTGAGTAGTACTTGAAAATTGTTTTTTTTTAATGAATAATTATAACCTTTTTGTTCAAGGTTCTCTCTGATCGATTTTGAGTTCAATATTGACCTAGCTTGCTTGTTCTAGCTCTGTGTTTCTCATGGAAAACAAATTAATCCATGATTGTGTGTAATTAAGCAGTATGCACGTGCGTGTCCATGTGAAAGAGAGATCAGACTAATAATTTTAGTTCTTGGAATAGATGAGACAAAAACAAACTTCATGTAGGAATTTGAGTTAAGGGGTCAACGTCGATCGTTAACAGGCCAATATACAGCACTACCGCATGTGAGACAGAAACACAGTCGGGTTTACATTAATTCTCTTTTCTTCATTAAGACGTTACTTATTACGGGGCATGTTGTCCCCTTTGGTAGTTCTCTTTCAACATATATGATTATAAAATTGAAATGCTAAATTAATTCATGACAGACCTCTGGCTTCATTAACAGAACACGTTAACACATCCTGGCATCTTAATAACATGCATATAATTATGGTTGTGTTGTTCCTGTCTCTAAATAATAACATACATCCTTTGTTTCAATCTTATCACGTGACATGGGGGCTACAAATTAAGCAATTCAGAAGTGCACTGTTCTTGTGAAAGAATCTTGAAAAGCCCATTTTAATATTAGTAAGAAGAAAATCACAGTTTAATTTAAATATTAGTCGAACTGCGCAGCAACTTTTCCCCTGCGTTTGTATATATCTAAGCTAAGGTTTAGAGCTAGCTTCAAATAGGGTTACGAGTATTTTACGTGCAAGATTTCTTAAAGTCAAATATGGAAGCGGTTAACTTAACATGTCCCTCATTGGAAAATGCTTAACAATTTTCCTTTTGTGAAAATGACCTTTCCCATATTGAATTTTTCATAAGGGCGCTGCTTGAATAAGCTTTTAGGGCGTAGCATTTGCCCCGGTTTTTGCAGCGATTTATATGGTCATCGGGGTTAGTTGGATTGCTAAATCATGTCTGCGTGCGTTGTGGGAAAAATAATCTAAACAATGGCTTGTCTGACTGTTTCTTTTTTTCTTTTGATTTCATAGTCAGCCTGGTATTCTTTCGAGTTAGCTCGGTGACATTGAGTCAGGGGTTGGTCGGAGACGGATCCTCAGAATGGAAAGATCCTTTTAATGGTTGTGCTTCGTAAAAGATCACTCCTCCATACAACCGACCCCTGACAATATGAAAATAAACAAGAAATAAAGACAAATTATTTTGTTGACGCACCCAGCTAAAACCCTCTGATGAATAAAAAATAAAAATAAAATGTAATCCCTAGGATCGATATAGTTAGAATTAATCAGCGAAGGCGCAAAATGGCAACCCTCATAGGACAGTTGTCTCTGGATCATGACGTCGATATTATTATTGTTTAGTCGAAGAGAAAGGTAGATCGTACATTTCCATTTAAAATAAATTATTACACTGAACCTCAAATCTGAAAGATGGAGGAGAGGGCCGACGATTGAGATTGTAGTTCAATGATAGACCAGAATCGTCAGCTAATTACCAAAATGACTTGGGCCCCTCTTTTAGGAGGCATGTCGGGGACAGGTTCAGTTTTTTTGGTGGGCATCATTGTTGTTATTTCGTCTCTTTGCGGGTACTTTTTATTTATTTATTTTTATTTTTTCCCTAGCAGCTCTCCTAAACATTTTTTTTATTTTATACATATATATGCGTGCCTGCATCCAACCATGGGCTGGCATCTTCTTGTCCGTTCTAGGCCGATCTTGGGCTTATTGCCCAACTGAAATTCAGTTAGAGTCCATCTAGCATTAACCTCTAACTAGGATTCGTTTGTTTGTTTGATATAAAATAATTTTTTGAGAAAGAAAAATAATTAATGAAAAGTGTTTTCAGAAAAAATAAAATAAGACAAAATAAATATTTTAAATAATAAAATTTCTTTCTTTTCTTAACTCTGGAAAAAACATTTCTTTCCTTTAACAAAAATAAACCTTACACTTAAAGTTTTCCTTTCACAATTCTCTATTTTTCCTTTTGTTATTTCAGGTAATTCTTTTCCTTGAATCTCTCTCTATCATCATTTTTTTTTATCTATTTTCCTTATGTAATTTAGCTTAATTTATGGAATTTTTAAGTATATTTGACGGTGATATTTGATTTCAGGATTTAGTTCCTTTCTCTCGACAAAAATATATTGATGTCGATTTAAAAATCCATTAATTAATCGTTAAAAAATGTCCATGCTTGAGAAACAAAATCCATATCAATTCTATCACGGTAGTTATATTATGGAGAGAAAAGTAAAAAATAATAGCAAGGAAAGATTTTAAAGATATTACCAGCTTAATATTGGATCCAATGATATTGATTAATCTTATTTTTCTAATGGCTCGTTTTCATGAATTTCCTTGATTCATTTTTAGCCCCATTTTTGTGTAAATTATCTATAAAATAACCAATGTATAAATGTTAAGAAGTGAGAAATTATTATGGTAATAATTGTTTTTTAAAATATTTTTTTATTAGAAATATATTAAAATAATATTTTTTGAAAAACTTATTTTTGATATTAACACATTAAAACTATTTGAAAATAAAAAAATAATTCAAAGCAAATAAAAAATTCAAAATTTTTAAAAATACTATCAAAACCCAAAGTAAATTTATGTGCTGACATATAGCCAAAATCATGTAAAATGTACGAATTTGTAAAAAAAAATAAAATCTAAATGGACATGAAACACAGTACTAAATATAAAAGTAGAGCTTTACTTTAAAAAAACCAACATTTCTATTTCGAATGTAAAGGTGTAATTATTCGTTGTTATTATTATTATATTATTCTTGCTGCTGCTGCTAGCTATTATCAGCAGCTAGCCAGTCACAACTAATCAAGGAAGCAAAGGTTGCTTTGGAACAACATTAATCACAGATGGTGCATATGGATCTTTGGAATCGGCAGCTTTATCGCAGTAGCCTTCAAGTATTTGGCCCTCTTCAGTGGTAAACCCGAGCGTATCAATCATGTTAGGCCAGCAATGTCCACCAATTGTACGCAGAGCCTGGCAACAGCTATGGCCTAGTTGAGTCTCTCCGTTGAGGAAAAAAAGAATGATCTCCCCGGTGCATGCTTGGAGCTGAATCAAAGAGTCCCAGCAACTCGATGACTCTTCATCTAATTTCAAGCGAACCGTAAGGTTCGAGGCTGAGGCTAATGGCCGAGCCACGGCCGTGGCCTTGTTGCAGTCCAAGCTGCAGCACGCAGAGAAAGCAACCAAGAGAAAGAGCATGAGATTAAAAGCCATTTCGAAAGTGGTGTGGAGATTGATCATGGCTGGGTGTTTATATGGAGAAAGAATACATGTGGCATTGTTTTGAACGTTACAATATTTACTCATTGAAGGCGAAAAGGCTGAGAGAACGTGGAGGAGGAGCTAGTGAAAAAAAAAACAATAGTTAGGCAAGGCAATCACCCATCAAGTTACAAATTTATAACAACCAAATCAAATTATTGCAGCACCCGGCCATCATTAAAAACACCAGTTACCTTAGTATCTAAGACGGAGAAGGTAGTACGTCAAACAAACCAATCATGTCTTTGATAATACGTTCAATCTGTTTTTATTTATTTTTACTTAAAAAATAATAAATTAATATTTTAAAATATTTTTCAGATATTAAAAATAAAATAAAAATCTAAAAAATCTTATTTTAATATATTTTTAATTAAAAATTATTTCGAAAAGTACTTTACATTCCATTACACAATAAATATTTCATTTCATATGATTTTTGCAAATATTTATTTTTTTCTTTTAATAAAAATATCAAAATTCATAAGTATATTAAATCAGAAACTAATTTTTATTTAAATAAAAAATAATTTTTAAATTTCTGTCATTTTTTTGTTTCAATCAAAACATCAATGTTTTATTTTTAAAATTTTTTAATTCATTAAAAAACTCAATAATTCTAGATTATATATGTATCAATCACTATATTCAAATTGAAAAATTAATTATTTTTATATCATGTTAAGTTAATATAGATAATGTTTGAAATTGTGGTAATAGTTGCTTTCAAAAATATATATCAAAATAATATTTTTATTTATTTTAAATTTTTTTTAATATTAACCCATCAAAATAATTCAAAATTAAACTTTACCTCCAATAATTATTCTGAAGGAAAGAGTGAGATACTGAATTTAATTAATCCAATAATTATTCTGAAGGAAAGAGTGAGATACTGAATTTAATCAATCAATCTATAAGTCACACCATTTTTAAGAGTTTATTTAGAAGAATTTATTTAGAAGTATGATTATAGTTATTTTTAAATAATATTTTATACTGAAATATATATTAATAATTTTTTTAATTTTTAAAAATTAAAAATATATTAATTTACAATAAATAAAAAAATTTAATTTTCTTAAAAATACTTTTAAAATATAAAAATAAACATTACCTAAATATTACATAGCACTCGACATGTCATTGGTCCCGTGCACAGGAAGAAAAAAGGTTTCCATGGCCCCCACAATCCTCCAAGGTGGAGCATATTGGCCTATCACAACAAAGTAGGCAAAGAAGCAACCAATAGAAAGAGAATATAAGATTCCATGTGGGATCAGAATTTATATATATGTATAAAAATAAAAATTTATTATTCACTGTTATATCTGGAAATGTGACTGTATTTAGTTTTAAAATATTTTTTACTTAAAAATATATTAAAATAATATTTTTTAATTTTTAAAAATTATTTTTAATATAGTTACATTAAAATAATTTAAAAATATTAAAATTTTTAATTTAAAATAAAAAATAAAATTTAATGTAATTTTTTAAAAAATATTTTTAAAATATAAAAACAAACAATATTCAAACCCGTTATGCATTATAGCAAATAAGAGAAAAAAAGAGTAAAATTCACAAAAGAAAGAGAGAAAGGATGAGGTGCAATTCTTTCTTAAAAAACCCAAAAGAGGAAGAGCAAGCGGTACCAGATACCGTTGTTACTCAATTCTCCAACACCAAAGAAGAAGCATATGCCAATGGAGATATTGATGTTATGGATGAACTGGAAGGGATTTTGGGAATTGAAGATGATGAACGGTTGTCGAGTGATACAATGAATGGTGTACTTGGTTGGGATTTTATGGACTCGGAGGAGTATCCAACTGTCGAAGATGAAGAAGGATCAGAAATGTTTAGGTTTGATGATAGAAGCAGCAGTTTCTTTGAGTTTGAAGATAGCCATTATAGTACTGGTAAGGTTATAAAGGAAGAGTCTTGGATTGTGGGATGGAGATGAGAAGAGAGTGTCTTTGAACTTGAACTTGAATTATCAAGAGGTCCTGGATGCATGGTCTGATCGTGGGTCACTTTTGGCCGATGATTACTCTCTTTCCATGGGAAGCAATTGCTATTATGTTAGTACTCAACAAACTTATTTTTCTTCACCTTAATTTGTCTTTTCACTCTCCCTTTTCTTGCTGAATTGGATCTTGAAAATAGAAAACCTATCATCTACACATGTATGTATATATTAATTCAATTGCTATGATTTTAAGCTGAGGAACTGCATTTTATGTTTTGATTTAAGCTCTTATTTTCTTAGATGAACATTCAAAGTTGATTTTCTTCTTCTTTTCGGTACTTAATTAGCATATGTTAATTTGACTGGTGTGTGATTTAGCTGTAAAATTAACGTGGAAAATAATATTCAGAAGGGAGAGGTGCCGGTGATGGAAGAGGATAGGACAAGAAGGGAAGCGAGTGTGCTTAGATACAGAGAGAAGCGCCAGACTAGACTGTTCTCTAAGAAGATAAGATATCAAGTTCGCAAACTGAATGCTGATAAAAGGCCCAGACTCAAGGTTCGTTCTCTTCTTTGAGAAGAAAAGAAGATATCTTGAAGAATTTCTAGATAGACAGACCCGATTGCCGATTTGATTATTTTTCACATATTTTATTCTAGTTTGGATTATAGCTTGTGCTCTATATTTTTTGGTTGCAGGGTCGATTTGTGAAGAGAGTTTCTTAAGAAGATAACTGGAAATATCTGACTTTCTGTATCTCATGCTTTCTGTTTTGTTTCAAATGAAAAATATCTCCAACTCCCGTAATTCAAAAATATCTGTTAAGTAATTTTATCTAGACTTTCTGGGCATTTCTCTTGTAAACCCCATAACGTATGATGGAGCTGGTACTGTTCATACCATAGTATGGTCTGCATCTGGCATTTAGTGATTGATTTTTTATAATATCCACCAATCAAACTATGTGCCTGTCTGTTTCGCGCCTGGCCTCCGTTTAAAAATTTTTGATTTTTTTTTTATATTTTTTAATTGTTTTGATGTATTAATATTAAAAATAAATTTTAAAAATAAGAAAATATTATTTTAACATATGTATAAATAAAAAGTAACTGTTCAATAATGCCACATACTTCCGGCGGTCCTTCTCTCTGTTCGTTTTCATTACTAATTATTTTAAATTTCTTATTTTATGGCTTTGGCTTTTCCAACTTTTAGGGGACCTATTTTATTAATGCTTTTGTTGTTTTCTGGAGTGCCACGGTGTATTTCAGCTCAGGAAATCTTCAATTGAAAATTTTATAGTGACATTTTATTTGTTGCATGTGCACATGCGGTGTAGTGGGATACGAGGATCTAAGACTCGCTCTTTACTTGTATAGTTCAGGGTCAGTAGAAGATTGAAGTGAACTGATCTTATATAAAAATTTAGGGTAAAACATTGGTTATAATTAAAAAATGTATTAATATTTTTAATGTATTTTATATGAGATAAACTGGATTATATAGTTTCTATATAGCTGTAAAATATTGATGGGTTCTTAATTTGTTTATAACTTTAAATAAAGATTCACACTAACAAATAAATATAATATTTTGAATTTATTATAGATATGTATACTCAAATAAACTATTGTGAGAAAAAAATTATATAGGTGTCCTGACAGAGTTGATTTATTTTGAAAGATAAAAGATTTTTTTACAATTCATATATATCATGGTAAAAAAATACTTCTAGTTAAATTGATGAATGTCTTAAAAAAATTCTAAGAATTTTCTAATGAATTCTTAATATTTAAATACTAATCTATTTTTAGATTCAATTTTTATATTAAAATATTGACAATTAATTCTAATTTTTTTAAAAAAAATATTGATTAAATTCTCATATATTTAATAAACTGGTTATTAAGTTTTAAAAATACATAAAAGATAGTTTTTGAATTTTTGTGTGTATAAAAAAATGCTAAATCATAACATGTACTTTTTATATCTTTTTTAGCCAAAATATAATTTTTAATTTTTGAGAGATTTGACTGTATGCATACCAAATAAAACATATATTTTTGTATATTTTTAATTTTTTTTAATATTTTAATAAAAAACAGATATTTTAATACTATATCAATATTTTACTGTATAAGTATAAAGCCATGATATTAAATTACTTTAAAAACATGTAAAGAACCCATAATAATTTCTAAATTAATCATTGAATTTTCTAAAAAGAAATTAAATTTATTTAAGATCTTTTTGGTAAGAAATCATTTTTATTGAAAGGATATTGTCAAAATAGATTTAAGAATTTGTTGCCAAACAATCCATTAGGCCAAAAATTCTTTAACAAAAAAATAATCAAACAAACATAGTTTTAATATCTGATATAAAAAAATCAAGTTGACTTCATTCTTAATTTTTTTATGCAAAGCCAAACAAAATTTTAACATATATTCATATTAATTTTTTTAATTTTTTTTTTATTGGAGACAAGAATACTAAATTTCATGTTTTTTTTTTATATTTTAGTTTACATTCACATTTTACATGTATTGTTTCAAAAAAAAAATCTTCTAAGATTTAAAACTCTAAACATATCCTTTTTTTCTATTTTCAAGACTCGATTCAAGTTCAATAATTATAATTACTCATGACCACCATGAAATTACTCTATCTTGCGCCATTCAATTTTATTTTTGTTGACACGGCATCATTTTGTTTGTTATACTCCTTGTTTGAACATTTGCATTTGGCATATCAACATCGACCTTGTAGTGTAATTACCCCCCCCCACCCTCCCGTAAGGAGTGGTTAATACGAAAAAAATAAATAAATAAATCTAAACAGAAATATAGTTACTCCCTTTTTTCTGCTTTCCCAGCAATTTGGTGTTATTGTGTTATCGAGGTCTGGTTTGCACGGTGTTCATGCTAATTATTTTCGTTCACATATCAAGCAGCTTCTTAAAATTCAAATCAATTAATTTACTTCTCGCAATAACATTCACGGTTTAATATATATCATAAATATAAACGGTTTACTATCGGTCGGAGAATACTTTGATTATTAAAACCAATAAATAAATACATAACTATTAATGTTTTCAGAGTGATATAAGATTTCTTTTTAAAAAAATGAAAAGAAATTAGCTGTTGATATCTCCGAATTACTGATATTTTGCGTGAACTTTTTCTTATGTAAGGGTAAGTATGGTAACACTGTTAAAATTGTGTTTTTTTAATTTAAAATTTATTTTTAATTTAAAATTAATTATTTATATTTTTATATTATATTTTAATGTTTTGATATTAAAAATAATTTTATAAAAATAAAAAATATTATTTTAATATATATTTTACAAATACTTTAAATCATAATTATTATGGTTTTAATTTCTAATCCCGCTAGAGGTCCTCCGATGCCAAAAGGAAGGGGACTGTGGCAGGCCATTGTCATTGGTGTGGGCCTGAACTCTATCTGGGCCCTAATTAAAAAACATGGATGATAACAGAGTCCGCAATATTGAAATGGGCTTTCATCAACAAACCTCTTTCAACCTAGAAGTGTCTCCTCGAGCAACCCACAAGAATCGAGCACCATTATCATGCAAACCGCCAGCGATGTCATCCATTTGGGCACTGGAAAATGACGTTTGGGTTGCTCAATGAGAAAATCGCTACTGTAATTTCTGCATCTGGATCCATAAAATATAACAACGTATCATCTTTCAGGAATGCAAATATGATCTTAGATTCATCTTCCATTCTTTCTATTTCTTTTTGCTAGGATTTTACGTGCTCCAATCCTGTTGATTAAAAGAGATGCTGATCCATACCAAAAAAAAAAAGAAAGAAAGAAATGCTGATGCTATTCAATCTAAGAATGATAATCTTCCCAGCCAAAGAAATTGTCAAAACGGTCGACAGCTCTCTGATGCATTTGCAGTTTACATCTAAATGAGTAATGTTTCAGATACTTCTGAACTCCATGAAAAGCCAATTGATACAAGCTTCAAATCATGAAATCTAGTAGGTTTCAATTGCATTAAGCTGCTTAAACATGCTTCTGAAATATCTACAATTTGCAAGAAGCATCAGGAATTTTCTGAAATATCTCTGATAAAAGCATCAAGGTTTTTATCAGAAGATCCGTCTTTTGCTATTGCTTGCCCGCACAGTTGCTGAAGCATTTTCGCTCTTCTTCTCATATCCTTCCCCTCACTGTTCTCCGTATCCATAAACCTTTGCACAAGCGCTGTAATTTCCTCTCCTTTAACCACAATTTGAGTCCCCTCATCTTTCTTCATTTGCCACCCAATTCTCCAGTTTTCAACGATCTGCTTACTATTGGGAACTTGATCGAAAAATAAAGGGAAAGAAAGCATTGGAATCCCTGCAAAAACAGCTTCAAGACTTGAATTCCACCCACAATGTGTCCAAAATCCCCCTACAGAAGAATGACACAAGACCTGCAACTGGTCACACCATGGGACCACTATCCCCTTTTCACCACAACTCTCTTTTAGCCGTAAAGCTTCTCCACGAGCCACCCACAAATATCTAACACCACTATTTCTCAACCCAGAAGCAATTTCATCCATTTGTTTGCTGGAAATTGAAAAGAAACTTCCTAATGACACATACAAAACAGAGCCTATAGGTTGGGAATCCAGCCATTGGAAATAGTTGGTGCTATCAGAACCTGCAGTGACACAATAGTTGTCCTTAAGTTCAAAGTATGGTATGGAAGGACCAACTGGATAGATTGGTAAATGTAATTTTGCTTTTAGTGCGTCGAGGGCTTGGGATTCAAGCTCGTAGACGGAGTTGATTAGAAGATATTGTGCTCTTGGCACCCATGAAATGCTTTCCAAAGTAAGCTGCATAACTCGTGCCTCGCCTCCATTGAAGATTGTTCGAAGGTCTAATACATGCTTTGAAGAAATTCCTTGAATGTTGTCCACAATCTCTTCTCCATCATCTAAATATAGGCAAACATGCACCAATTTCCATCAGTGATTTCTATTCGTCAAGTCTCAAGAGGAATAAAATATCAATTTTGAATGCAAGCAAGAACATATAGATGTCCCTCATTTTAGTCCGATGAGGGAAAAATCAGCATGGGAAGAGACAAGAGAGAAGCAATTTATGTTAAGAAATCACACTAATAGTACCTAACAAATTGGCTAGCTTTTGCAGGTCTTTTATGTGAGCAAAATGATACAATATTGAAAATACGGTTGCTGACAAAGTGCAAAGTGTGGCCACTGGAATATTTCTCTTGTTTGCAATGGTGATTGCCCATGGTAACTCAGCATCGGCTATGATAGTAGTCACTGGCGGGTCAAGCTGATCAAGTAGCCGTTCAAATGGACCTTCCATGTTTGTCATCACAGCCTCATAGAATCTCGGAAAATCAGCTCCTCGGACTAGTTCAGAAGGAATGACATTTGGTATCGAGGCAAATCTGATGTTGCTGGGTTTAGTATCAGAGCCAATGAATCCAAGCCACTCTTCAGTAACAGCAAAAGTGAAGAGGATATCATGTTTCTTTGAAGATAGTAACTTGCAGAGATTCATCATGGGGTTGACATGGCCTCTGCCAGGATAGGGCACTGCTAACACATGGCAGTTGGTTGTTGATCGCTGGTCAACGGCGTCCATGTTAGAGTCCATCTGTATATCTAGAATGAATTGAACGGAAGGTGTTCTCTTTCCATAATTTGTAGTGGAACGGAAGCAATCAAAGGCTAGCGAGACAAGGACTCGCATATGATGTGCATTTAAAAGAAATATAGAAGATGACAATATCACCACTTGATTTGATTTTGACATTTCTGTTTTTTCTGTGTGTTGCCCGCATAATTCAGGAATAGTGACAAGTTAATGCTCCCAATGCTCTATTCAAATAAAAATACACAAACCATACGCAGATGTCTTTTAACGAGGCTACTGCGTTACTACAGCAAAGTTGTTGCATGTTCTTGTCCTTGTCCTTGTCTTGTTGGATTTATGCACCAAGAAACTGACAACTCACCAACATACATATTTATTTATGCTCTGGATTTATATACCGAGAGCGAAGAGATTTGGATTACGTAAATACAAGTGGTCACGGAATTAACGTAAATTGTGATTATATTGCCTTTGTCTTGCAGCGTTTTTGCAAATGATGGGGGTTAAATTGGTAGCCACAGAGCCTAAATGTCTGGTCAACGTATTCTGCTTAAAGACTTCGATATTATAATGCAGATTTCGTAAAGAAGAGTTCCAAATTCACAATCACTTCCGAAAACGCATCGTCGCAGACCCTAAATCAGCTAGCAATTATTATTCAATAACACTACTTAATTCATAATCAATCTGCTCACTTGGCCTGGCCTGGTGAAATGTCCCTGATGAAAGAATCAAGGTTGGTGTCAGATGATCCACCCTTTGCAATTGCTGCACTGCAAGTCTCTTGAAGTTCTTTAGCTCTCTTCCTTATTTCTTTGACCTCGCTGTTCTCTGCATCCACAAAACTTTTCACAAGCTTTGCAATTTCTTCTCGTGTCACCAAATTTTCACTTCCAAGCTCTCTCTTCACTCTCCACCCTATCTCCCAGTCTTCCACAATTGTTTTTCTGTCTGGAATTTGATCCCAAAATATAGGAGAAGTAAGCATTGGAACTCCAGCAAAAACAGCTTCTAGAGTGGAATTCCACCCACAATGTGTCCAAAAACCACCAATAGCGGGATGGCGCAACACCCTCAATTGGTCACACCATGGCACTACTTGCCCCTTATCACCACAGCCATCTTTAAAAAGAGTAGTTTCCCCTCGTGACACCCACAAGAACCGAGAGCCGCTATTATGAACCCCAGCAACAATTTCATTCAATTGGGAACTTGAAACTGAAAGGAAACTTCCCATTGAAACATACAGCACAGAACCTTTAGGTTGGGAATTGTGCCATTCAATGTAGCCAGGGATATCGTGTTTACTGCTAATAACTGAAGTGTTTGTCTTTGGGTTCGAAATAAGGTGTAGGTCCAATAGGATGGCCAGCAGGGTAAACAGGGAAAGGCCATTTCAACTTTAAAGCGTCAATGACTTGGGCTTCAAGCTCATAGACAGAAGTGAAAAGAAGATACTGAGCTTTCGACGCCAGCGAAACGGGCTCTAAAGCTCGGGGCAAGGTTTGGCGACCAGTTCCATGGAATACTGTAGGAAAATTTACTAAACGTATTGGAGGAATTCCAGGAATGTAGTCCACACATTCTTCTCCACGTTCTGAAAAACACAAAAAGATGCAAATGAAGTGAATTTTCATTGATGAATATTGTGAATTTTATGACCTTTATTTGCTTTCTCCAGCAATGTTATTCAGCTCAGCATAAGAAACCATAGTAACAAGAATCAGTCGCGCGCGCAAACCACATAATTCCATATTTAGTTTATAACTTCTATAGTTAAATAATATTTGAATTCCCCGGCTGCTATTTCCTTATGAATTCTTCCTCTTACAATCAGCCTTGGCAGCCTAAGTTGTCCTGACATACTTAGGATTGATGCTAAACAATGCATCATGTCATGTGTGTATAGCTGCATCCTGCAATTCAACCATCTCAATTTAAAAATTTAAACTGTTAAGTGAGATTTTATAATTTATATTATTTTTTAACATATTTATTAAAATAAAAATCTTTTTAGCTTAAAACTTGTATAAATTTATATTATTTTATATTTAATTTTTATTATATAAACGAGAATAATGAGATTTGAACTTGTAACTATTTGATTATCAAAACTCTCATACTATATTAAAAAATTATTTTAATCTAAAAAATTAAGTTATTAAATACGACCACAAGATATGATTTTTATTATTATCTAACAGTTTAAAAGCTACATAATGCAACTCAACACTCAAAATAAGATTGTCAATTCTATTTTAGATAATGTTTTATTTTTTTTAATTAGAATGATATATTTTTATTTTAGAGTATTTTAATATATCATATTGAAATTATACAATTCATATATATATATATATATATATATATATATATAACAAATATATTTTAAATTTAAATTCAAAAATAAAC
Organism: Populus euphratica; assembly: GCF_000495115.2. NCBI lineage: Eukaryota > Viridiplantae > Streptophyta > Magnoliopsida > Malpighiales > Salicaceae > Populus > Populus euphratica. Next base: position 5,425,722 of record NW_011499847.1, on the reverse strand, counting down.
TAATTTAAAATTATATAATTTAAATTTTAAATACAAGTAAAAAATAAAAATTAAACTGATATAATCTAATTACCTCGACGTTATAAAGACAGCCGCCGCATAAGGAAAGGACTGTTCTCAAATATATAGAGCTAAACATTAGCTTCTTGTACTGAAAGTTTCGATCCAACTGGCAACCTCCTGCATACTGCAAGAGACGATGGACCATTTACTTCAATGCATGGCAACCTTTGTTCTATTTTTGTCTCCTCGATCTCAATTGCTTGACCAAAAACAAATTGAAAGAAAGGAAAGGGAAAACAATCAACCCACCATTGTTTCGAAACCATTCCATAGAAGACTATACTACCTTCAAAACAAATTGCAAGAAGTTAAAGGTCATAGAACCTTGGCAGGAGGAAGATTCTTTAAGCTAGGAGAGCTACTGCTGAGTTGTTTGTCTTTCTATCCTAGAATTCATCAAACTAGTTTAGAAAGCAACATCAACAAAAAAATGGTCAACTACGAAACAATTGGTCGTTTTTTTTGGTAGTCTAATTATTGTATTCATTTCATGGAGAACAGTTCCTTATGCCCCTCTGAATATAATGGGCTCAAACCCTACTGTCAAGCGTCCACCAAATTGACCATCCCTTTTCATCAGAGATGGGATACATTTACAGGGAAGCAGCCACCGTGTGTCACGTGGTGGCGATGCCCTATCCAGGTCGAGGCCACATCAACCCCATGATGGAACTATGCATGTCACTTGTTAGAAGAAAAGATGACATCCGTGTTACTTTTGTAGTCACTGAAGAGTGGCGAAGTTTCATCGGTTCTGATCCTAAGCCTGATCAAATAAGCTTCAGCACTGTTGCCAATGTTGTCCCGTCTGAGCTAGTTCGCGCTAGCAACATGCTAGAGTTCTTTGAAGCGCTCATGACAAGCATGGAAGCTCTGTTTGAGCGATTTTTGGATCATCTTGTGCATCCGCCGGCTGTCATAATAACTGATACATATCTGCTCTGGGCTGTCAGGGTCGGGAATAGGAAGAATATTCCAGTGGCCTCATTTTGGCCTATGTCAGTTAATGTGTTTTTAATGTTTCATTATTTGGATCTTCTCAGGGAAAATGGACAATTCCTGGTGGATTTGTTAGGTGAGAACAGCTTCACAAACCCATCTCTTGTCAGTTTTCTCAGAATATGAACATGGAAAAATGATAGAACTAAGAGTCCTATAATGGATCTATCTTCATATTTCACTATTTTTTTCTTTTTCTAAAAGAATTTCATATAGATTTTCAGCAGGCAGATTGAATATTCGGCATCATCCATCATTACTATTTTATAACTCAAACTATGATCAAATGTGTTTAGGGCATTACGTTTGAACTACTATTGAAGATGGTCGCCTAATTTTCATGGAATTAGAACTCTCAAAAGATATGCCATGATTTGAATTATTCAACTAGTTCAAAGCTTAAGCTTCATGGAGATCAACACTCTGGTAATCTACTGAAGAGATGGAAATTTAAAATCACTCATGTTGTTTGAACAATTTCAGTCTGTAATATTGTTGCTCTTTTAGCTGTGTCTTTGTATATCTGTAGTTTTAGTACTACTGTTCTTTCAAAACATTTTATATATTTAATTTTTTTTTCTCAAGTGATAATAAGGTTTGATTTCTCATGAATCATTGATTGAACCAATGGCCCAGTAACCTGATTGACTCTTATACCGGGCAGGTTTTCAAACTATATGATTGAATGGCATTAGCATTTCTTTTAATCCATAGTATTGGAACAAGTAAAAATACCAGCAAAAAGAAATAAAGAGAATGAAAGATGAATCTACGATCATATTTGCATTGCTGAAAGATTGTGCATTGCTCTAATTACTTATGGATCCAGATGCAGAGATTTAATGGGATTTGCTTCATGTTTTGTTTCCTTTGTGTGTGAGGTTTAGAGAGAGGGTATGAACGTGCGGACTACATTCCAGGAGTTTCTTCAACAAGCCTGGTGGATTTCCCTTCCTTCATTAATGGGAGCAACCCATACATGTTGGGTCGGATCGTGGAGGTATTCTCATGGGTGCCTAAAGCACAATATCTTTTATTCCATTCCATCTATGAGCTCGAACCCCAGGCCATTGATGCTATAAAAGCAGGATTCTCCTTTCTTGTCTATACTGTTGGTCCTTCAATACCGTACTCGAAACTTCAAGATGGATCTCATGCGATGACCGCACATGGTGACATTGACTACTTGAGATGGTTAGATGACCGACCTAGTAAATCCGTTCTGTACATTTCCATGGGGAGCTTTCTTTCATTTTCCAGTGCCCAAATGGATGAAATTGCTGGCGGTTTGCATGATAGCGGTGTTCGATACTTATGGGTGGCTCGTGGAGAAACTTCTAGGTTGAAAGAGGTTTGCGGTGATAAGGGATTAGTAGTGCCCTGGTGTGACCAGCTGAGGGTGTTGTGCCATCCATCTGTAGGAGGATTTTGGACGCATTGTGGGTGGAATTCTGTTCGAGAAGGTGTTTTTGCAGGTGGTCCTTTCCTCACTTACCCAATTTCTGCAGATCAACGCCCCAACAGCAAGTTAATCGTGGAGGACTGGAAGGTTGGCAGGAGAGTGGAGAAAGAGTATAGGCTTGAAAATCTTGTGAGAAGGGAGGAAATTGGAGGACTTGCGCGGGATTTTATGGATTTGGATAGCAATGAAGGAAAAGAGATGAGGAGGGTAGTGAAAGGATTTCAGGAGATATGCCAACAAGCAATCTCCAAAGATGGATCATCTGAAACCAGCATCAAATCCTTCATCAGGGAAATCAGCATTGGTCATGTAACGTTTTGAATAATTAATGAGTTGGAAAATATAACAAACCCTTGTGGCTTAAAGAGTGAACGAGGGGTAGTGTGGTAATTAAATAAACATAATAAATATAAATAGAAGGAAAAAGAACTAAAGAGAAATCTGAAAATTTAAGAGAGAATCGGCAAGACAGAGAAGGGAGAAAGAAAAAAAAGAAAAAAGAAAAAAATTAAAAGGGAAATAGAAAGAAGTTGGAGGAAATAAGTGAAAAAGGTAAGATTATGCTTTAATATGTATATTATGTTTTCTTTAGCTTTAATTTCAGTTTTGATAAATGTTAAGGTTTTGAAAATTTATATTTTGGGTTTAATTGATGAATTAAATTGAATGTTATAAGGTTAATTATTGTGGGTATTTGATTATTTGGTTGATTTTGAGAGATTGAATTGAAAGATGATGATTTTGAGTTATGATTTTGTTTGAATGTTGAATTTATGTTAGAAATAAGGAAAGAACAGTGAGTTTTCTGTTGAAATTCTGGGTTGGAGGTGGAAGATGATGAAAATTCAATTTGGTCCCTTAATTTGTGGAAATTACAGTTTAGTCCCCAAACTTTGGAAAATTTACAGGTTAGTCCCTGGAGCATATCCCGAGATTCTGAACAGAATAACATATGAATTATGGGCAGAATTACTATATAGTTATGAAATTTTCACACTTTCAATTTAGTCCTCTAATTTGACAAAAATTACCATTTGACCCTAACAATTTGGTGAAATTTCAGAATGGTCCCTGGAGTATAATGAGATATTTTGGCCAGAATTGAGGATTAATTATGGTCAGAATTTCAGTATAGTCATGGATTTATGAAAATTTTAGTTTGGTACTCCATTTGACAAAAATTACAATTTGACCCTATAAATTTGGTAAAATTCTAGAATGGTCCCTGGAACATAATGAGGTATTCTGGACAGAATTGAGGATTAATTATGGTCAGAATTTCAGTATAGTCATGGATTTATGAAAATTTTAGTTTGGTACTCCATTTGACAAAAATTACAATTTGACCCTAAAAATTTAGAAAAATTCCAGAATGGTCCCTGGAGCATAATTAGAGGTTCTAGACAGAAATGAGGATGAATTATGGACATAATTCCACTATATTCATGAATTTATGATATGTTTAGTTTGGTCCTCTAATTAGATGAAAATTACAATTTAGGCCTAAAAATATGATAAATTTCATATTAGTCCCTAGCTGTGATATTAGCTTTTTTAGATTGGTTTGATGAATAATTTAGGGTTATTTAGTGAATTATTACCAATTTTAGGGTTAGTTAGTGAAGTATTACCAATTTTATTATTTATTTTATTATGGATTGGATTTTGAGAAAACTATTAATTTTTGGGTTTTTGGAATATAACTAATTAGTTCAAAAATATATAGGGTTATGGAATATATCCTTAAATAAGTGTATTAAATAGGTTATATATTCTTTTGAGTCATTCTTGAATATGTCTCCTTTGTATTCAGATAATCCTGATATTCTATTGGTAGAACGTCTATGAGATTTTCTTAGGTGTCTGCTTTTAACTTCTTTTTGCTTTCTAGTCAGATGAGTGGATAATTTTTCATATACATGAGAAATATTATAAATATTTGATTTGTTAATATGAATTGGATCATGCTTCTTGATAATATATATATACTAATTATTATCCTTGTTATGATAAAACATGATCAATTGTTGAATCTGAATTTTTGATATGAAACCGTATATATTTTGAATTGACTTTTGACTTGATAGCTTCTCATTTGATTGATGTCATCAGTTGAGCCTTGAGATATGAATATGTCTGTTTGGTTATGATTATGAACCTATGGTATATTAGTTAGAATACCCATGCTAACAGGGTAATGTTAATCTTTGTGCACATCATATCTGAACCCTAGTTGGTCGGGAGAGTCATAACCTGTGTGGACTGATCATCCCACAGTACGGAGCCTCATGCTCATTGCATTTTGATTTTCTGACGATTTTGCCATATGATATTCTTGTTATGGCCTATTTGAGAAACCTTTTTTATAAGAACCGAAATCCATACTTGTATATATATTTCTCATTGTAGTATTACCTCATGTGTGTATATTGAATGTTATCTACTCACCGAGTTGTTGAACTCACCTTTTCATTTGTAATTTGTACATTTTCCTTTATATCTAGTTAGTGTTCCAAAACTATGAAATTATATTAACTCTTATAGTAAAACAATTCAATTATACTATGAAGTTGATTTTATTATTAATGCTGCATTGAATTCTGATTGAGTTTTGAAGGATAAGTTTGTGTGTAAGTTTGGATTCGTATAGATATAGAAACTTTGGAGGGGAACCTTGTCTATGCACCAATCATGGATTCAAGATTCGGGTCGTAACAGATCATTTGTCATGTTCTTAGGTTCTATCAACTATGAATGAATACATTTTTTTTTGGTATGAAACTACGAATGAATACTTGAAGCATGTGCCATTTGTTTTCTGGAATAAATGTTAACTGGAAATTCATTCACAAGTCATTTGAATTAAATTTGCTTGGGTAATTATCTAAACGAAGCAAAATGCAGCAAGCAAAATCTATTTGAGCCTGTTACTTATCATCATTTTCACAAATACATCAGAATCACCAATGTGCAGGGTATGTACTACAAAGCACGTGGAAAAACATATAAACGGAAGATTCAAATGCAGAATTCAAAACGAACTGCTTGAAATTTCTCAATTGTGCTGTTACATGCAAGTTAGAATATAGAAAGGGGCTTCTTGGTCTATACAGCTGAATGACCAATTCCAGTTAGATCATCTTATTTACGTTTTAGCTTTATTTATCATTTCTAAGCAATAGAATGCTTTCATCTTGGTTGTTTTACGTACTCTGATAATATCACAGTGATAAGGTAAATCTGGTTTAGGAAAAAGGATAATGGTCAAAATCCTTATAATGCAGCTGCTGTATCAAATGTGTGTTGTCTGGAACTTAATTCTTGTCTTTACTTTTGGGAAATCAAAAGATAATGGTTTACTGTATCTTACTTAAACAGTTGATGAGAGCAAATGGTATATTAAATATTTTTCACGGATGAATACCAGGATTGTGCATGTTTAATATCTAAACTACTAGATCACTATATCAGTATTTTGTCTATGATGAACCTGAAGAAGCTATCTTCTTCTCCTGGAGCCAATACTTTCTGGACAGAGCTATTGGAGCTTTCTCATTGGTGCATCAAGCACAACATCTATTACTCCCTCCAATCTATGTACTTGAACCTCGAGTCATTGACATTTTAAGGACAAAGTTTTCGTTCTCTGTTACAGCGAACAACAGCTTCGATTACTTCAGTTGTTAAATAGCCAAACTAGTAAAACTGTTTTATACTACTATTTATGGAGCATTCTTTCAGTTTCCAGTACTCAAACGGATGAATTCACAGTTGATTTCCGTTAAGTGGTGTTCTGTTCTTGTGGGTGGCACGTAGCGAAACTTCTGAAATGAAAGTAATTTGAGGTAACTTGGGACTAAAAGTGCCCTCCCTGGTGCGACCAATTAAGGGTGTTGTGTCATTCTTCTGTAGGAGAATATTTGTCACTTTGTGGATGGAATTCTGTTCAAGAAGGCATTTATTCAGGTGTTAGTTTTCTTACATTCCCGATAGCTTCAATTCAAAATTAAGATTGGATGGAACATTGGTTACAAGATGCAGGAAAAATCAGAAGCAGAAAGCTTGGTTAGAAAACATGAAATAGCAGGAATTCATGAATTGGAAAAGCAATAAAGGGAAAGAAATGAGGAGAAAAGCAAGAGAGCTTCAGGACATGTCAGCACGCGATTGAACAAGAAGGAACTTCGAATCTAACATTGAAGCCTTCATCAAAGGCATAGCATGCCGCAGCCATATTAATTTGAACAAAATATTCCTGCTGCTTCCTTGTGGCTAAACTTCTTGGCTTTGTTCCTTGTTGTCTAAAACTAAATGTCCACTCTAATTACGAATTTGGTTGCAACTTGCAAGATTACTCAAATGCGTAATAAAGGGAGAGCACGAAGAATGAGAAAGAAGTTCATGAATGAATCTGTTAGGGAGCGTAGCAATGTCAGTTTATTGAATGCTTGTGCTTACCCTATTGAACTAGATTGGCTCTTTTAAACTTGACTTGATACGTTGACATTGTACTTCGATTTCCACGCACAAATAGAGTCCATTGAGAGTTCAGACAGTAAATATACATAGTATTTCTTTTTCTTTTTGAAATCTAATTTGGTCCTCCTCATCATGTTCCATTGAGAGTTAAATTGATCTTTCAAAGAAAATGTTGGGTAATCTTTACACTGTGATGCATATGATGGATGGATGGCTATAATCGTTCTGTTTTCTATGGAAAGGCATCAATTTTACCCTTTTCCACAAAAAGCAACTGAGACTTTTCTTCGGATGACTCAGACTCGATGACGTTGGAATCCCTGTGTCCACTCCACCATCTCTTAAAGAAGGCACTGTCGTCATCTACACTTCACAAATAACCTACTCCTTTCTTCTACAAGCTTGGAAATTCACAGCCAAGTATCCTCGCCTTGTTTCAGACATGGATGCTGTTACCGTTAAACCAACCTATAGCTGCCACGTAGTGGCCATACCTTATCCAGGTCGAGGCCACGTAAACCCCTTGATGAACTTCTGCAACATACTTGCATCAAAAAAACCAGACACGTTGATAACCTTTGTAGTTACTGAAGAATGGCTTGGCTTCATTAGCTCCAGTTCTAACAGCAGCCCCAGTAACCTCCAATTTGGCTCCATACCCAACGTTATTCCATCAGAGCTGGTCCGCAACGCTGATCCAATTGGGTTCATTGAAGCTGTCTTGACTAAGATGGAGACTCCGGTTGAGGAGCTTCTTGATAGTTTTCATCAGCCTTTGAGGCCTACTCTTATAGTGACCGATGCTTTCCTGTTTTGGGCGATTGGTGTCGGGAATCGAAGGAATATTCCGGTGGCTTCATTTTTTCCTATGTCTTCGACAGTGTTTTCTGTGTTTTATCATCTTGATCTTCTTGCACAACATGGACACTTCCCCGTGGACTTGTCAGGTAAGGTCAACTCTAGCTTTCTTTCCTCTTTTCAGAGAAGGGTTATAATTTAGTTTCTGCAAGAATTATTCCACTGCTATTATAATACATATAATATATCTTAGCAAAATTTCTGAGATCCTCGTTGCCTAGTAATTGTAAATGGATTTATCTTATGTTAGCATGTGAATTATTTTTATTGTAGAGATAATAAATGTACTGCTTTAGCATGTCAAATTTGCTGTATATATAATGGACTCTCTGTCTAAAGCTGTCGGTTACATTAGCCACAAATGATACATGTAGTGAATGAATAGAAAAGCTTCAATTGATACAGAGCATTACATAATGACTAAGAGTTTATAAATTCTTTTTTGTTCAGTGATTCTATAAGTCCATAAAAAATGCAAAATACTGATAACTTGCTTGCTGTATGCCTACTTCTCTATTTGGGTACAGAAAAGGGTAATGAAATAGTGGATTACATCCCCGGAGTTTCTCCATTACGTCTATTGGATCTCCCATCCCTCATATTTGCTAGCAACCAATATACACTTCACCGAACCTTGGACCTTATTTCGTGGATTCCTAAAGCACGGTACCTCTTACTTCCGTCAATTTATGAGCTTGAATCTCAAGTTATAAAGGCTTTAAAATATAAAATTTCAATTCCCGTTTATACCATTGGTCCTGCCATACCTGACTTGAAACTTAGAGACAACTCTTCTTCAAGTAGCAATAACAATGAACTCAACATTCTACAATGGCTAGATTGCCAACCTGAAAGTTCAGTTCTTTATGTGTCTTTGGGAAGCCATGTTGCAGTTTCAAGTGCACAAATGGATGAGATTGCAGCTGGTTTGTGTGATAGTGGTGTCCGATTCTTGTGGGTGGCACGCGATAAAACTTGTAGGTTGAGACAGATTTGTGGTGATATGGGGTTGGTAGAACCATGGTGTGACCAGTTGAAGGTGTTGTGCCATTCTTCTGTGGGGGGGTTTTGGACACATTGCGGGTGGAATTCTGTTAAAGAAGGTATTTTTGCTGGTGTGCCTTTTCTTACCTTCCCTATATTTGCTGACCAACTGACTCATAGTAAGGTAATTGTGGAGGATTGGAAGATAGGTTGGAGAATAAAGAAAGAGGTGGTAGCTACAACTTTGGTGGCAAGAGAGGAAATTGCAGGGCTTGTGCAGAAATTTATGGATTTAGAAAGAGCTGAAGTCAAAGAAATGAGGAGAAGATCAAGAGAGCTTCAACTAGTATGTGAACATGCAATTGCTGAAGGTGGAACTTCTGAGATTGACATTAATGCCTTCATCCGGGACATATCACAATGACCAAGTCATATCCATTGTTCATCTTGGCGACAAATCTAATAAAGAAAATCACAAACAAGTAATGCAATGAAGTTATCAAAACCTGTGTGAGCATGGATTTTGTTCTTTTACTGGTTGATGCAAGTAAACTTCTTATCCCTGTATTATTTGGGACCAAATGGATCTTGAGATCCGTTCTCCTCGTAATTTCTATTTTCAGCCACTTCTATGGTTATCGTTTCAACTTGTCAGAATTAACTGTAGAAATTTTATCTGATCATTTTGAGGTCATATTTTTAGTACTTTTATGGCAATGGACACCGGCAAGCATGTTGTTTCAAAAAGAAAGAACGTTGAAAAGGCCCCCGACTCGCCAATTGTAGTGGCAGTTCGGTGGTCTTTGGACAGATATGTGCGTTTGTCTCATGTAAGGCTGAAATTCTGCCAATTTGTGCCGAAGGTGACATTGCTCTGCTAGTTGATTTTTGAAAAAAAAATAATTTGAAGTAAAAAAAATCCATTTTTTTATGAAACACTTTTCAATTGTAAAAATAACTAGTTGATTTTTAGGAAAGGCTGTAACTTTTGAGGGTTGAAAAGAGAACAATTCTTTTACAAATCGGCCTCCTTTTCAACTATATCTTTTGAAGGATTCTAATTGAAGAAGGTAGAGCTATAAAGGCCCTCGAATTGACCAACAAACACCAAAACTTCGGATTTATCCGACAAAACATCACTCAAAGAGCTTCCATGCGTCAGAAAGATTTCTGGACTATGGATTGGCTTGCAGCCCAACGCTTGTAACCCAGAAATCTTAGGAAGATGAATGGGTAGTGCAACATACAAACAAGAGCTTGTGTGCTCCTGCAGCCTTCAAAGGCGTTCCCATAACACAAGAATGGAGAGAATAGTCCAAATCATTTCCTGCATTTTCAATGTATTTTTCAATTAAAAAACAAATGAAAGGTTGTTGACACGTTGGTACCAATTACACGAAAAGGATTTAAAGTACAAATTAATCCCTAAAGTTATAATATTTTTTATAGAAGGAGAAAACACTAGCAAGTGATATTATAATAGGACATGACTCTTCATGTTCCCTTTTGAACATGATAAAAATTGAATTATCATCAAGGCTCCAATACGCATTGCATCTTTATATTTCAAATGAATATGGAGTACATTGCATCTTTCACAATTCACCGTAACTACTACTAAACAATAAGAAAATAAAAGGCATTTCTTGATTAAAACATTGCTAGATAGCCGGCCAAAATTCTCCTTGGACTTTTCATGGTTAAGCTAAAAAAATAAGAGAGCGATGCCAGAGATTAAGACTTTTTTCTAATAATTGTTTTACTCATTCATACGTGAATGTGATGTGTAACTTTCACCTAAATTTTTATAAATTAAAAAGGTTTTAAAATAATATAGGTCTGACATAACTAAAAATACTTAAGTTTAATCAGTTATATCTAAAATAATATAAATCTGGTGAACACATCAAATCTAAGATATTTAGGTTTGGCAACAACTAAACCCAAGATAATATAGATTTGACAAATATATCAGACCCAAGATTGATTGTCATTTGGCAATTAGTCAAACTCAAGATAATATGAATCTAGTAAACATCTCAATTCAAAACACTTAGTTTTAATAATTAGTCAAACTCAATGCAACATGAGCATAACGAATGTGTCAAACCCTAAACACTCGGGTTCTATAGTTATATATCGAACTTAAGATAATCTTCTAAATTAAAAATATGGCATGCATGATAAATTATCATGTCTTTCCATCTAAAATAATTATATGAGGTAATGATTTTTCTATACTTATAGGTATATAAAATTGTCGCACCCTCGTGGCGGAGCGCGGCGTTGCGGCGACCAACGATTGATTTCGGGGTCTCTTAGTTTTATTTAAGTGTAAAAGGGAGTCATCACCTAGTATTATGGTTACTAGGAAACCTAAATGGTCTTTCAGAAATTCTAAGACAAGGGACTGATTGCGTAAAGGGAAGGTGTTAGCACCCCTAGTACGCTCTACCTAAGGTAAGCTGCTTGGTATTTGGTTTGTCTTATAATTGCTATGGTGTTGGTGTTTTCTAATCCCATTAGTTTTTCTCGGTTTGATTCTAACTAAATTTATTAAGAAAGAAATCTAAGGAGATTCAATGTGCTTTACAAGCTCATTTTTCTCTTGGTATTTCAAGAATTTGCAACTCATAAATCGCAAGGAGGAGGGACAAAAATTAGAAATCTAGAGTGCTTTAAAAATCTATTTTTTTCTTAGTATTTTATACTCTCACGACTTGTAAACTGTGGAGTAAAAAAAATAAAATATCCTCGATTATAATTGAGGCTTCTTTCAAGGATGTGTTCGGATTTATTATTCCTAGAAAATTATTTTGGATATTTACCACTCCGGGTTTCTTTATCCAAATATTAACAGTGAATAATAACAAATTATTTCCAATAATATTTTGGATATTCATCCTTTAAGGATTTCTTTATCCAAACATTAGCAGTGAATAATCGATGAATTCCTACCCCAAAAATAAAAATTTTATATTTTTTGGAATATTGGTCAATATCCTTTGGAATTTTACAAACATGTTGTAAAATTCAGAAATGTAAGAAAAATAATTTTTGTGTTTAAGAAATTCATGCGAAAAAACACATTTTCAAAAAAAAAAACTTCAAGTATTTTTTTTTCATAGAAAATTCGAAAAAGGATATTAGAGTATTGGTCGTATGCAACACACAAAAAAATATTTTTTGTTTTTTTTTTGTTAAAATGCAAACATCACAATTAGACATAAACACCAAAATGGAAAGTAGCAAACCATCATTCATATTACAAGAACTACAAGAAACTTGAAACAATTTATGACAAAAATCATTCAAAGCCAAATCAACTTAAGATTCTGTACAGGAAATGACTAAACCCATATGCATGAGGGAACCAATGTTTTTAAACTGAAATTTTAAAATCAAAATCCTACTGCATGTGACCATGACTCATGACTAATTTTTGATTCGGGAGAAAACTGCCATGCTAAATTCATATAAAAAGGAAGAACTTGGAACGACATGCTTTAATTAATATTGCACATATATATCACGAACCACACAGAAGAAAAAAAACAAAGTCATGGTCGGCTAACCTTTCCTCCAGCAGGTGTAAGAAGAGAAAAGAACGTGAGGGTCCCTAAAGTTCTCGCAGCTGGAGCACAAGGGAAGAAACAACTGCAGATCTTCCTCTTATTTTTCTTGCGGCTTGCTTCTCCTTTTCTCCTTCTTTTTCCTCTTCTTTCTCTTCTACTGCCAATTTTCCCAACCTAATAGTAACACTGGCGAATGAAAGAAACTCTATACTCTCTGTGTTTTTTCTCTTCTGTCTTTGGCTGCTCTTGTCTTTTTTTCTGCCGTTCTCACTCCTTTTTGTGCTCTCGTCTTGCCGTTTTTCTGTTCTCTCCTTCCTCTCTTTTTTTTTTCTTAGATCATTAGAGGGGGCTTATATATAGTCTAACATACCTCTATTTAGGATGCATTAATCCTAGGATGCAAATCCCTACTGATTTGCAGTAAAAAAACGCAAAAGGAAAGTACAATATTCTGATTTTATGATGGTGCTTTACGTCTGATTTCTTTCCAGTTTTGGAGGATGGTTTGGCTCTTTTCTTTCCTTCTATAGGGACAGCTGCTCCCTTTGAAATGAGGCAACAAAAACATGGTCTTTAGCTCCAACAATCAGACGTGATGAGAAGGGAAAACAGCAGAGAAAAAGGAAAAGAAATCAGATGGAAGGTGCAGCTGCAAGGTCTTATTTTCCTTATTCAGTGTGGTAAAAATCCTTCCATTTATGATGAATCAGCCCCCCTCTCTAGCTTTCCATATTCTTCTTCAATTAAATCCCTCATTTTAACACTTTTCGATTCAGTCCTTGGTCCAGAAAAAATCCTTTGAATCAGTCCCGCAAACTTGGGCTATATCCTTCCCGTGGCAAAAAAATTTTGCTGTCACGTTAGATATTTAAATAGGAATATCTTGAGCTTCTGATATCGAAATCAAGTGACTCAAAAGCCCAAATTCATCTATACGTCTAGGACTAAAACTTTGATGAAGAAATCAAAGTGAGATAAAATCTTTTTACATAACAGAAACTGGCAGTAATCTAGTTGGTCAAAAGGGATTTCCAGGACTAACTCAAAATTTGACCAATGCCGAGAATCTTGACATGACTGAGAGTATGAACTAAGAACAAAAATCATAAAAACTAAGCCAAAAAATAGAAATTTTTTTAGTGCAGACTCAAGTAAATATCCTTCTCGCGGCAGAATTCTCTACCTTCACGTTAAATATTCAAACAGGAATATCTTGAGCTTCTGATATCGAAATCAAGCGATTCAAAAGCCCAAAATCATCTACGCATATAGGAATACAACTTTGATGAGGGAGTCAAAGTGAGAAAAAATCATTTTATAGAACAGAAACTGGCAGTAATCTAGTTGGTCAAAAGGGATTTCCAGGACTAACTCAAAATTTGACCAATGCCGAGAATCTTGACATGACTGAGAGTATGAACTAAGAACAAAGGTCATAAAAACTAAGCCAAAAATAGAAATTTTTTAGTGTAGACTTGGGTCAATATCCTTCTCGCGGAAGAATTCTCTGCCTTCACGTTGGATATTCAAACAGGAATATCTTGAGCTTCTGATATCGAAATCAAGCGATTCAAAAGCCCAAAATCATCTACGCATATAGGAATACAACTTTGATGAGGGAGTCAAAGTGAGAAAAAATCATTTTATAGAACAGAAACTGGCAGTAATCTAGTTGGTCAAAAGGGATTTCCAGGTCTAACTCAAAAACTGACCAATGCCGGGAATCTTGACATAACTAAGAGTATGAGCTAAGAACAAAGGTCACAAAAACTAAGCTAAAAATAGAAATTTTTTAGTGCAGACT
>NW_011499847.1:5401123-5411365 GCF_000495115.2 Populus euphratica | reverse complement strand
GACCTAATAAAGGTATAGGTCAATTTTTCAACATGTCATGAGTGACAAAATATAGCTAGGATTGTCAGATATTGTACGAAACCAAGTCAGAATCAGAGCCTAAGTTGGAACAAAAGGAAAGAAAAAATTGACAGCAGCAAGTCAGAATCAGAGCCTAAGTTGGAACAAAATAAAAAATTGCGACAACAACAGAACCTTTTTTTTTTTTCCCTTTTTTACAATTTTCTAGCAAACATGAGATACACCCACACTTGGTTCAAAACGGGTATACACCATCTCTAGCACGTGAGGTCTAAATTTTAGTAACAACAAAAATATTTTTAGAAGGACTTATTATACTTATTACCTCATTAATAATATATAATAGATATTTGTTACTCATTAATGTCACTGGAAGCAAAAAAAAATTTAGTCATTTTTTTTTTCCAAAAACAGTAAGATTCAAGAAGTATAAATACTCATTAAACCATCCAAGTAAGAGACAGAACTTCTCATCTCTTAAAAACTTGCATATATTTCATAGCATTAATTATCTTAAAACTTAAGAATAAATATCTTTAAATTTAAAGCTTTTTTAAGTCATTTATTGTATTTTTTATAAAAATACTAACTTTATCATTAGATGGTCTTTAAATCCCCTTGATTGAGATTATTTTTGCAGATATTTAAGTTTTTATTATTAAGTTGGTGTTCCCTGATCTATAAAGAAAAATAATAATTATCTAGACATCAATACATTTTTATTATTGAGTTAGTGTTCCCTGATTAACTATTATCTCACACACTAAATAACTTATTATTTATATATCTTTAATTTTGGAAACTCATTATTTGGCAGGAACTTTTATTATGAAAAATGGATGATCAAGTATATTTATGCATTTTTTAAGATAATATTCAACTATGAAATGTGAACCTTTATAATTAGATAAGGTTTGTAGTGGAGTTCAAATTCTTCCAACTTAATACCCTATTTAACTAGGCATCTAAATAATTCTGGCTTGTGTACAATCTATCCTAGTGCTTGATCTGTCAATATAATCACTTGATGAGCTTGTAAATATGATTTCAACTTTTTAGAGACATTAACTAATATTAGAGCTACTTTTTTCATTTTTAAGTATCTTGTTTCAGTGTTACGAAGAGTTTGGATGGAATGATACATTGGTTGTTGTATGTTTGCATCTTTCTTTACTAGAGTTGAGCTCACTCCTAAATATGTCACTCCCATTTACAGGAATAAGACTTTATTTTTTCTGTTGAGACAAGATCTTGGAAGATGACAACGCTAAAATGTTGTCCCTGCCTTCTTCAATCTAATTCCTTGCCTCAGTTATAAAAGTTGTTTACTACACATTTTGTAACTGTTTCTATAATTTACCTGTGCTTCGATTTGGAAATAATGTTTGAAGAAATTTGTTCATAGCAAGCTCATTTAAATCGGTGTTTTTATCTTCCAAGAAGAAAGCATTTAATCTTTTTTATGGGTCAGGCTCTGAAGCTATTTATTTTAAAACTTGGGCAGCATACTTTTTCTCTTAATAGGCCCGAGTTTGGTTTTTTAGCCCATAATTTACTTGGACTTCGGCAGAAAATCCTACCATACGTGGTTGGGCTGAACCTAAAAAATATTCTAAGGAAGCTCGGTTGTGTAAAAATTTTACCAAAAAAAAAATTATGTCTGCAACACATCCTATCAATTTCCCAGCATTATTACTTGTTTTTATTTTAATGTTCAGTTAAACATACTTTAAATAATTTTAAAATACTTTAAAAAAATTTATAAATTATCTTAAAATTATTTTTAAATCCCTTGTATATCTTTTTAATCATTTTATTTAATAATAGTTTGTAAACTTAAGATATTGAACTAGTATTAAAAATATTTATTTTCCTTCTAAATCTCAAAAAATTTAAAAAATTAAAACAAAATTTCTTATTCAAAAAGGGTATAAAAATATATCCTTTCAATAATTTTATTTAATACTGTGTTATAAACTTACACTATAAAATATAAAATATAGGCCTAATATTAAAAATACATAAATTTTCTTTGAAATTTTGAAAAATAAAATAAATCTCTATTTAAAAAACATAAAATATGTTTTGTTTTCACACACCATCATTTTTTTTAAATCATACTTATTTTATAAAAAAATAAAACTTTTTTTTATAATATTTTAAAAATAAAAAAATACATCTTATAACTAGTTTATATTTATTCATTAAATTTTGGTTAAATTTTCAAAAATATAAAAAAAAAATTATATATTTAATTAATATTCAGGATACAAATTATACAACATAATGTATCCTCCTTCAAAATTATAGTTTTTTTTTTTTTCAATAATCTCAAAACCGTTCGATTTGGAATATGCTCTGCCATTCTATCCGCGCACGCCATCACACCGATGATCCTACTTTATCACTTTGTTACGCATGTGATGAATTTTTAGCATCTAGTCAAGGAATTTAGCTGAGAACTGTCCATATCCGTAGCCTCGGTGAAAATAAAATAAAAACACAATGATTAAATGCTTTGGCTAGATGTGTGCTTTCAAAGTAATTATTGTTGATCATTTTCTTGCCTCTCGTAACTGACTATGGCATGCACATTTTAAATTCGATGAACTAGATTTTATTAAAGAAAAAAAAACAATTAATAGTTAAGCAGGCACCATTTTTAATATATATAAAAATTATGTATGTTTATTAGTTTAGTTTTAATTTAATAATTTAAATACAATCATCACAACAAAATTTAATAGAAAAGTACCATATCAATATCCCACGATATGTTAATGGTTGGATTAATTTTTTTAACTTTAAAAAAATTCAAGTATTATTGATTTTTTTAGCAAACAAAAAAATATTTGGAGATGATTTAGATATGATCTACTCGACTTAAAAAATTTAAAGATAATCTAAATAACTAATACAAAATATAATTTAATAAAAAAAATTATGATGATTTTTTGAAGATATTAAAATAATAATATATTAAATTAACTAAAAATTAATTTATTAAATCTATAATCCTGATCTTACGACCATGAAAACCCCAACAAAAAATAAATCAAAATGAATTGTAAAGCTTAACTTTCAATCAACTAAATATAAAAAAACAAAAAAAAACATGAATTAATTTAAATTAACATATCAAACTCACGACTTGAGTGATGAGACCGATATAACTTTATAAAAAAATCAAAATAAATTGTGAAACTCAAATTCTAAACAATTCAATATTAAATAATAAAATTAAAAAATAAATCAATTAAAAAATAAGCAAACAACCTGAGTTAATTTATCAAATTTATAATCATAATTGTAAGATTACAATAACTTCATAAAAACAAATTGAAATAAATAATGAAGC
The DNA here is from genome assembly GCF_000495115.2 of Populus euphratica. NCBI lineage: Eukaryota > Viridiplantae > Streptophyta > Magnoliopsida > Malpighiales > Salicaceae > Populus > Populus euphratica. The sequence goes on along the minus strand of NW_011499847.1, from coordinate 5,407,986 downwards.
ACATTTCTCAATCAATTCAATATTAAAGTATAATTTTTTTTTAAGAAATCAATTCTAAAAAAAAAACTAAAAAATAGTATCCGAGTTAATCCACCTAACTTATAACTTAGATCACGAAACTATAATAATCTTATAAAAAATAAATTAAAATAAATCATAAAGCATAATTCTCAAATAATAAAATATTTAAGGATGAAATTAAAAAAAATAACTAAACAAAGATAAAATTAAGTCAACTAAGTTATAATTTTAAACCCGCGATCCAATCATGAAATTATGATAATTCATAAAAATTAAATAATTTTTTTATAAAACACAATTTTTAAACAATCAAATTTAAAAAAATAAAAATAAAACATATATATTTTTTTCAAAAAAACAAAGCATTATTGGGATTAATAATGTTTTTTTAGGAGGGCCACGTTAAAAGCACTATCTTTATTAGTGTTTTGTTAAATGTTAAATATATAAGAAAACCTTGAAAAATATAACAAATAGGAGCATCACTAAACATATCTAGTTACACCAAAAAAACATGGTGCCCCTTCTAGTCAACAATTGTCCAAGGTTATTCTGCTTGTATGGTATGATCTTGCAATGTGGTCTCTCACGTGTAATATGTAATGTGTGTATCAAATAACCAAAAAAATATTGTTTAGAGGTCTAAATTAAAATTAGTTTAGAATATAGGGACTAGCTTGTATTGACATTCGGACACCTAAACCCTCGTGCTTACCGCAACCAAGTCAAATCTTACATGACACGTATTTTTGTTAAGAAAAGAGAGACCCAAAATCTTGGAAACCCTAATTGTTTCAATTGTCAAACTTCCAAAACCATCAAGTACCACCTTCTCCTCTCCTTCTCCTTCTCCATTTATCACTTTCTTTCTGCTAAACTTCAACAGATGTAAGTGTTGTATGTATGGCTGTAAGTAACCCTTATCACCCAACACCAAAATCTATCTCGGAACAAGAATAGTCAAAATCTCTCAATTCTTCACTCCACCAATTCTCTCAATAAAACGACAAAATATTCTTCACCATGGCCACCGATGCCACCACCACCAAATTCCAAAACCCCACCGATTTCCGCCCAGATTTCCACTCGGAGAAAGTCTCCTCCGCAACCTCTTATGACGGTCTCCATTTTTGGCAATACATGATTTCCGGTTCAATAGCCGGCCTTGTAGAACACATGGCCATGTTCCCTGTTGACACAGTCAAGACCCATATGCAAGCAATCGGGTCTTGCCCCATTAAATCCGTTAGTGTAACCCACGTCCTCAATTCCCTTCTCAAATCCGGAGGCCCTTCTTCCCTTTACCGTGGCATTGCCGCCATGGCTCTTGGCGCTGGTCCTGCCCACGCTGTCCATTTTTCAGTTTATGAAGTCTGCAAGAAACATTTGTCGCGAGACAACTCAAATAGTTCAATTGCTCACGCCGTTTCTGGTGTTTGTGCAACGGTTGCTAGCGATGCGGTTTTTACACCAATGGATATGGTAAAGCAGAGATTGCAACTGGGGAGTGATAGTGTTTATAAGGGTGTTTGGGATTGTGTTAAGAGGGTGGTGAGAGAAGAGGGGTTTGGTGCATTTTATGCTTCGTATAGGACGACTGTTTTGATGAATGCTCCATTTACTGCGGTTTATTTTGCAACATATGAGGCTGCGAAGAAGGGCTTGACGGAGATTTCTCCTGAGAGTGCTAATGATGAGAAGTGGGTTCTTCATGCTACTGCTGGTGCTGCAGCTGGAGCACTGGCGGCAGCTTTTACCACACCACTCGATGTTGTTAAAACTCAGTTGCAGTGTCAGGTATTTTTCTTCTTGCTCTGCTTTTAATTCACAGTGAACTGTTTTGCCAATTTTAAGAAAATATGAGTCCAATAGAGAAAGAGGATGCCTACATGTTTAATCGCACTATTCCAGCTTCATATCTAATATCTATATCATCCTATCGGTTTTTTTATGCTGCCATAGTCTGAACATCTTCTAAAGTTGTGGCATGCCATAGCAACAGTTCATTTTATGATGGAGCCCAACGTAATTTTTTAGCAGTTTGCAAGCCCTGCATATTAGGTGCTTTGCAAGTATTATGGCTGCTAGGGAAGCAATTTGCCATCTCTTCATTGTTTATACTTTTATGGGTTTGGTTTAATCTTCCACATCTGACTATTCCTTATCAGTCTCAATCGAAATGAATTTTACAAGAGTTGAATGCCGAATGTTAAATTGGTATTATCATGTAACTGATATCACACCTCTGCATTTCTGTTTGTTTGTTAAGGAATTTGTTATGCCTCTTCCACTAATGATGTAAAGTACATCGCTGGAAAGTCAATAGAGTGCGGGGACATCGATCTATCAATGGAGCAGCAAACACTGGGCACATGTCCAATTTATATATTAGGATATTCTTCAACCAAACACCTGCGATTCTCTGTACTTGACTTCCATATAGCCTCGCAAATACTACTGACTTGACCATCTAGCCTAGCCAGCAGTAATCACCTACTTAGGCAAGTTCCACATGATTCGACTCCTGAGCCAGCTTGGACACTAGTCAATTTTCGTTTGTCTTTCTGTTGTGTGTTTTGTGATGCCTAGTAAGTGTTGCTTGTTCATTGATGATAATTTGTGTTGAAGCTCTTGAAGAATTTCATTGTTCCACTCCATTTTTGTATTTCAAAAGTCATAGTTTGTAAGAATCTACTAAGGCTACTAGATGTATCATGTAACCTATTGGTCTCCGGTCCTGTGGTGCTAACCCTTCTATGTTAAGGGAGACGGAGTTAGTGTTTTAGAGTGTGGTAATGATTATTTTTTAAAGTATTTTTTAATTAGAAATATATCAAAATAATATTATCAAAACGATTCAAAATCATAAAAAATAAAATTAAAGCAAAAAAGTTTTCAAAAAAGATTTTTAAATGCAAAAATAAACAATCTTAACGATAAATTAGTTCTCAAGTTCACTTTCTGTCATTGTCACATAAAGACTACAAAATGTGTTAATTTGTGCATAGTCTATTACGGGTGTTAAATTTCTCTTAACGATAACAATGAACACTGATTGGACATGCAGGGTGTTTGTGGGTGCGACAGATTTAAAAGTGGTTCAATTGGAGATGTGATTAAAACAATAGTTAAGAAGGATGGTTACAGAGGCCTCATAAGAGGTTGGATCCCAAGGATGCTCTTCCATGCACCAGCCGCAGCAATCTCCTGGTCTACATACGAGGCCTCAAAATCTTTCTTTCAGGAACTCAATGATAATAGTAACAGTGACAATGTCACTTGAATAACCAAGGAGCGAAAGGGTATTCGCTATCCTGCTCTGATGCATCGCAATAATGTGTACAAGTAATGAGATGCTAGCTTCCCACGAGAGATCACAAGCAAGCACGTGTATCATTTTTTCAGGCCTCGTTGCTGTCTATTTAATTGGTATTACGAGTCAAATTGATTGGTCATATAGAATTTACTGCTGAGTACTTAGCTGCTAGTTTAATAATCCTGTTGTCCCTGCATTTTTTCCTAAAAATTTTCAGTTTCATAATGATGCAAGATTCTTTTATTTCTACAAAAAATTTATCGTTTATCTGCATATTCAAGAGTTGGTTACCATAGCTCTCTCTCTTTTCGCAGCTATTGATTTCCAGGTGATTCCATTGATGATTTTGGAGTTTATTTTTTAAGACTCGGTTTTATTTTTGGGGGTCTCTTTTATGGGGTCTGGCGAGTATTAAGATTAGTTATCAGATATCATAGGTGGACGTAATGATACCGCGAGTCTAGTTATGCCAGGAACAGATGACAGTATTGAATCTACAAGGATGGTATCCGGGTAAAACTTTCCTCCGTCTCGGTCATTTTCAACGGCATCATAAGGAGATGGCTTATTTTTAACCAAAACTATAATTTTTCTATTTGGATTTTCTTCTTTTTTCTTCCTCCCATTATGGACGCATGCTTCTGCGGCCTTATAAATCGTAAACCGCAGCTTTTGCACCCCTTGGGAGTACTGTCACTGCATTCATGTTGAATCATGAATGCAGAAGCATGACAGCAGAGATGACATCGGAAGAGATTGCCCATTTAGCACATTCCGATGGTAAACTCACGTGACACGGCCATCATTGGTGAAAGGACAGGGTAATGCTAAGTTCCTAACTACTTGATGGGAGAAAAAGAAAAAAGGGGCTATATGTAACTTCGCTTCCATGACGGCGTCAATTTATATATTTAAATGTGGACGCTTTTAATTTCCTAGGTGTCATTACAGGATCCTCGAACTTTACAAGAAAACCAAGAAGCCAAGAATAAATAAGAACTTCGTAACTATGATTCGAGTGTTTTTTCCTGTTCTCTACGAGGTTCACCAGTTTGATCCTCAGTCAAGGGAAGAATATATGTTGCGAGCGCACAACCTGACCAAAAATCACAGTAATATCATCAAGTTTTCCACCAGCCAAACAAAGAAACTCACTGGTGGTGTTGAGGTAACAAAACTCGTCTTAGTATCAGTAATATAAGAAGTTTCAGCAGTGAGCTTCATGCCAAGAATTTTAGGGTGATAAAAATGCATGATAAAAAGGAATAGTAACATACTTATGTACGGTTTCATACCCAGAGACACCGCCAGCAACAGCAACAACTCCGCCATTGTAGTCGTGAACAAAGAATGCATCATCTCCACCTCTCTCAACCTATCAAAAGACCAAATTTCAAAGTTCAAATAAACGTTCTTAGCATCCAACCAAAAGCATAAAGATGAATAAGCAATTGGCTTACCTTTTTAAGGTGCTGGTAACACTTACCAGTTGGCTCTCTTTGAAGGAGCTAATTTTGAGAGCTCCCGTTCAGGCTTAACTGCCTACATTACTATTGCGTTTTTCTTTTTGCAATTTTCAATAAATTAGTGAAAAGGAAGAAACTGAGAAAAATAGTTCACCGCCGAATTGTTTTGGTTTCGGATGAAGCTGCACAACAACTCGTTTTTCCTAGGAATTGAATTCGGATTTGATAGTGATATATTTGGAACATGGATTGGGAGAGACCGAGAAATCGAAGCCCTTAATATGGGAACTATCCCCATCTCCCGCTTCGACTCTCTCTCAAGTAACTATCCACAACCCACCTTGTTGCACATTTTGCAGAGCGAGCTCAAATCAAGTGCGCGTGGTTCTAGTTAAAAGTTAAAACAAACAAAGCACTCACTTCTAGGCAAGCAAAAGTTCTATTTCATTTTACAATAAAATTATTTATCTTGAACGCTTAGATCAACAAGCACCAGTGGTCTAGTGGTAGAATAGTACCCTGCCACGGTACAGACCCGGGTTCGATTCCCGGCTGGTGCAAGAATTTTTACTTTTAACTTTCTGTATTCACTGCTCTTTCTATTTTTTGAATAAATAAATCAACCTTGGCCTTGCTTTCCTAGAGTTTTCTTTCTCAATCTCCATCTCCAACGATGAACGCCACTCCCTTTTCCCCACCCGATCTCCTTCAAGGTAAAATCAGTCTATCACATTCACATTACTTTTCTTTCCTTATTTTTGGTTTATAATCTCCAATGTACTTTTCTTTTCCTTTATCTGATTTGTAGACAACAATTTGGAAAGCGATACCGAAACGAATCCCGATGACACATCCGAATACTACCAGCCAATCTCAGCCGTTGATTACGATGACTCCCACTCCGATCAATCAAACTCAGATGAAGAACAGCATAACAATCCCCAATTTTCTGATTTCCACCAGCGCCACCTTGACAACGGCCACTGTGCGCGTCAAGCAGAGGATGGAATCTCGACTCTTAATCTAAACGAAGATGTCGAGGGAAAGAGCAGCAGCAGCGAAGATGGCGATGAAGAGGAATTAGAAGAAGAGATAGTAGGAGAGGCATCTGAGACGGCGATCTTGAGGGCGTTTAGAGAGGACGAGAGTAGAAGGAATGCGCCGTTGACGCCAGAGAATGCGACACGTGTTATGGAGGCAATGCGTGGTGTGTCGTTTGGTAGTTTTGTTCCTGATTGGGCGGGTGGGGCTGGCGGAGAGCAGTGGATTGATGAGCTTAGGAGATTGAGGCAACCACCTGGTGCTGGAAATCAACCCTCCTTTCAAAATTAGATGTCTTGCTTGTGGGATTTTGCTTTCTTTTTATTTCTTCTTATGAAGACTATTCCTTGCGTCCTTTCTTACTCGTATCTGAAGCTTTTTTAAATTTTTAATGGAGTGTGATGTGAAGAATCTATAAACATTTGTAGTTGAATCCATCAGTCAACTGTTTTTAAATTCAATTAAACTAAATGGGGTTGGGATTTCCCCGTTTCAACAAGAAGCAAAACTTAAACTAGTTCAGAAATTCCATTTTGCAAGCAATTCTAGAAATTCAGTGATCTTTTTAGCATTCTGCAGTAATTCTTGTACCACCAAGCTTGTAATGAACTAACTGATTGACCCCATTGCATTGATTGTTCAACTTTTTGCCTCATGGATCCCCATTTCCTTCCCTCCAAATTACATAATTATAGGAGCACCAAGCCCACCTTGCGATGATAGCAGCAAAACCTCTTCTCTGCAGATTCCTCTTTGCTCACTCCTACTCAAGATCACTATCTACAACACGCCTATTAAATATTTATCCTTGCTCCATGCCTCTCTGACAGCAGCGCAAGAGAAAAACAAGACTTTTTTTTAATGCTCCATCCCGTTCTCACCCACCTGTTTTGACGGTGATCCTATTCAAAATAAGCTATGCCTTGGTATGAGCAAACTACTCCATGCCAACTTATACCAGTCTACTCTCACCTTCTTTTTTTTTTTTTTTTGGGGGGGGGGGGGGGGGGGGGAATAGA
>NW_011499847.1:5294260-5400217 GCF_000495115.2 Populus euphratica | reverse complement strand
TTTTTTTGGTTGGGGGGGGGGGGGGGTAGAAAGTCAACTCTCACTTGCTTCTCCCTGATGTGATCACATAAAGATTTCACGGTAAAATCACAAGCTAACATTCACCACACATCCGATCCGATCTAGAAAGAGGCCGATCCACCTTCTGCTTAGGAAGAGTGACAGAGCAACACTTCTTTCGACCCAATCCACCACCTTGCTTAGGAAGGGTAATACTTTTTTACTTGGTTTGAGATACACAAATCTCAAATTGAGATTTATATAATTATTAATTTTAAAATTTATAAAATTAATTAAAATATGCATAAACAATCTGATAGAATTATTGGGGCATGCGTAAACAATCAGGACACTCACATTAATTTTTTTTTAGAAGTACCACTTTTCCATGAGACTTGCCCCTGCAGCCGAAAACCTTCTTTACCCTTGGAAATGCATAGCATCTCTGCTCTGCCTCCGATGACTTTGGATGAGATGACAAAAACGGGAACCAATAGTTTTGCATACTAAGGTCTGGGAGGAAACCAACTGAATTTTCAAGCAAAAGAGACCATTTGATGCCGAACGCGGAGTTGGAACAGGAAGTTTAATGATATGGGGCTTACAATCATCATAGCTGAGCTTCTTTGTAATAAGGGTTACACCTAAATATCTCACAGGCAAATTCCCCAGATTTCACAACCCATTAGTAAAAACCATTAAATCATCCGCAAAACAAAAGGGTGAGAGAAGAAGTTCCCTGCATTTAGGGTGGCAAGGCACGCCAACAACATTATTAAGCAGGCTTGGATAGAACCTCTCCATACAGATCACAAAGAGATTAGGTGATAATTAGTCACTTTGTCTTAACCCCTTCTTCCCTTTAAACTGTTTTTTAATGCTACTCCACGTACAAAGTAAATCCATACATTGTAATTATTTGACGCAGTCGACAATCTGAATGTCTAGTTTCTAGTGCACATCGAGACAAATTAATCTCAAATCAAAACTGAAGTTGCAAATCATGGTCCAGGAAATTTTAAACTGCCATTCACTGGAATGAAGGTCCTGTGCACGTTGTGCTCCAGCTGTGATTATGTTGATCAGGAACCACTTGAGGCATGCTTCTAGCGTTCCTTCTCATGCACTGATATTCTCTATTTCAGCTTTCTTGTCCATTCTCTTGAAAATGCCAGCAATAACCTGGAAAAATGATTTTAATAAACTAAGTAAGATGGGAATTTTCAAGAGTGTAGATTAGAATGAGTTACTGCTACACGACTCTGGTTCTGTAATTTATGAGATCGGGATAAATTTGTACCTTTCCAGGTCCCAACTCATAACTCTTCTTCAGTCCTTTGGTTAGGAGAGTCTTCACTGTTGTTTCCCATTGAACTGGAGAAGTCACCTGCAAGTTTGAATTTATAGGATCAAATTATTGTTTCCTCCGCTTTATCATGGAGAAGCAAGTTACGGGTAGTTTACTTGGCGTGCCAAGATCTTCTTAATTGTGGCAGGATCTGCATGTGGTTGTGCATCAACATTGGATATAACTGGTATTCTTGGTTGTCTGATTTCAGTGGCTGCCAATGCGGCCTCCAATCTTGAGACAGCTGGTTCCATGAAACTTGTATGAAAAGCACCGGCAACTGCTAAACGAACCTGACAAAAGTTGGAACCATGGTTATTAACAGTGAAAAGATGATGATGATGACGATGACGACAATGAAACAAAATTACCGTCATTCGAGCTTTGAATGACTTTGCTTTGGCTTCTACTGCTTCTATTCCCTTGACACCTCCAGATACCGCATAATTACCCTACCAAAATGCATTCAATACCAAAGTTCATACATTAAGTTAATAAATACACCAAGGCACTGATACTAAAAGAATCTGATTTAAAGGAACATTACAGGACATAGGTAATTTGCAATCTGAACTCTATCAGCTTCATCAACTTCTTGATTGGCTGCATCACACAACTGTTGAACTTTGTCAGAGTCCAGTCCTATAACACTGACCATTGCACTTTTAGCAGCATCAGCAGCTTCCTGTAGGCAGTTTCGTAGAAACGTTATTACTAAAACATGTCATGAAACACTCAATACGAGGTACATATGCTATAGCCATCTCTTAGCCAGCTATGATTACCTGCATGGCTTCACCTCTTAGTTTGACCAGCTTCAGTCCATCTTCGAAGCTATAATAAGATGGAATCCAGAGAAACAGGACATGTGAATACATAAACACAAGTGACATATAAACAGGCAGGAATCATACAGGCATATACTATCTGTAAGCGATTAAAACTTTTATTCTGAAAACAGTAAATGGTGCACAGACTAAAACATGAATACGACGATGTTGTATCGGCCCCAATCTGATACACAGAGCACAGCATGAGCAACGACCAGATAATCACCCAGCAGTGACAATCATTGATCAGATTTGAATATTTCTGGATTAATCTAGTTTGCATGTTGGGCAGAACTCAACTAAATGAGGTAGTCATCACTTAAGTTTGAATATAACTGGGTCCTTCTAATGTATGACACACAGGATTTTAACAGAAGCATCATATTGATAAGCATTGTAATCTAAAAGTGCTTGGCTCAATGCAGGATAAATTAAAATATGAATACGAAGGAGGAGGTAGCAAGCTCATAAATCAATTTGTGCAAACACATCAACACAATATTGCTTCAACTCAGTTAGAGTTATTGTTAGATGAAGTTGCTTTAGTTTGCAAATACAACAGTTGTTTTCTTGAGTTAAATGCTCACCTGAAGGCTCCAGCAAATGCTAAAGCAGTATATTCTCCCAAGCTGAGACCACATGTGACATCAACAGAGTCAATTATCTGCTGGCCTCCATCACGTGCTCGGAGAACCTCAACTGCAGCTAGACTTGTGACATAAATAGCAGGCTGCATTGATAGTTACAGATGCTCACCATTAATCACCATTTATAAATCTTAACTGCATGCATGACAGCTAAGCATCAACATCACCAGAAATTAATGCTGCTATTTAGATAAAAGGGTGTAGATCCATGACATGGTGTTTATCCTAGTTTCAAAAATAAGATTAACCGATCAAGCCAATTGGTGTAGTAAATCTATCACATGGGACCTAGTAATTTAAAAGAAAATGCTGACATCTTTTCACCAAAGTAGAGTGTCTTCACAACCATACATGTTGCATTGGGTGAGCTTGTCTCCTTATGGCACAAATGACTGTTGATTATTGCCAGGACAATTAAGCCCAAAGTAAAGCAGTAAACATTGCATAGCAGAAAGAGGGAGTACCTGGCTTATAACAGTCGAATCCAGCTTCTCTTTTGGACCACCGGTGCAGAGTTCTAGAAGATCATACCTGCATCCAACAAATGCTTATGAAGACAATGAATATAGATTCCAGGCCGAATTTCTAAAGCTGACTGAAAGAGGAAAAAAAAAAGAATAATTTTTTTGAATGCTTACCCCAGTATATCGGTGGCTTTTTTGTACAACTCGGAAGCAGCTGACACACTATGAGCCTCCTTTCCCATCCCAACAGCTTGTGCACCCTGAATTACTTAGAACAAACAACAACACACCACTCTAGTTAGGACTTAGGAGTAGCAATCAATTAATTAATCAACAAACTAACAATTTAGCTCTTAATCTTTAATTCCAGTCCCAATTAAACAAAAATCAATCAAGCCTTATCTAACGATTTCCTACATTAGGAATTAACCAATGCAGGTAAAATTAGAAAGGTAAAAGAAATCAATAAAAGACTGACCTGACCAGGAAACAAAAAGGCAGAGGTAGGCTTATAATCGAGAAACAACGTATCATCAACAACAACAGTTTGAGTTTGTGATCCAACTGACAAGCTCATGAAAACCCGTGATGGGTTCCCATTTTTAAGAGCAAATCCACGAATTCCTTTGTTAAAAGCATCAGAGGAAGTGAAAGAGAGGGTTTTGAGAGAAACGGAAGGCATGGAGAGAGAAGAAGAAGCCATGGTTGAAGAAGGGAGGGTGCGTAGGATAAGAGGGAGGGTGGTGGTGGTAGTGAAGGATACTGGCATGTGAATTTAGTGTGTTTGTTTGGGTTTTTTATAATATGAAATGGTGTGGGTATTGAGTAGCGGAGTTTACAAAGAGAGACGTTGGAGATGGCTTCAAAGCCAAAGTGAGCAGCCAACCATTACTGTTTGGTAATATGATATTAGTTTTTTTAAAAACAATCATTAAAATAATATTTTAAAAATTATTTTTGAAATTTTCATATCAAAACAATTTAAAATATAAAAAAATTATCTAAAATAAAAAAATATTTTTTAAAAAAAAATATAATAATCTCAGCCCAAAAACAAACCCTTGCATTTTGTGTTCTTTATTTTATTTTAGGGACATAACTTCACTTTGTTATTGTCGTTTAAGAAAAACTAGAGAACGAGGAGTCGATGAGAGAAAGTTCCAGGGAAGAAGGAAGGAGAATGCTTCTCTTCACCTGGAGAGGTCTCGAGCATCAGAACCAGGTCATGTCTAAAAATAAAATAAATAATAAAATTCTCAGGAATGACTTTTAAAAAAATTCTGACGATCTATCGAACATCTAAAATGAGGCTTTTCTCATCGAGAGTAGGAAATCTCAGGAGGATTCTGGCTAAATTCCAAAAAAAAACCTCTTAACAGCATCTGTAATATGCTATTCTGAGACTGAGAGTCTGAGAGAGTCCGTGTAATTAATTTACCCTCTAAAATAATAATACCATGACCTACTTGAAGTCCTTGATACGAATTTGAGGTACTCAAGTGCATGGATCATTTAACACTATATATTTTGCTTCGTTTTGCTAAGAGGAGTTGAATTCCAATTTTGAAGCTCTTGTTTTCTTCATTCGGTATTTTGCTAGATTTATGCGGTGATAAAGAACTAGCTGATTTAGTTTTTTTTTTCACTCGAGGAATAATGCAGCGACAAACCCAAAATGCGAAAAAAGAAAAGTAATGTAGTGGATAGATTGCATATACCATGGCGTTTGTTGATTACAAATATGAGCCACAGGGAAACTAACGGGGAGGCCAGACGTTATCTCCGCGACCAGGTCTGTCTTGCCTTGATATGTTCTCCAGAGTCTGCTAGTGCTATTATTCTTGCTCGATATAGATCAATTTTTATGTGGCCATCACTAGCCTGCTTCCGATCTTATTACAAACTAATATTTACTAACTTCAGTGGACAACGATATGAAGGCTCGTTCCCCGAGTATCCTCTCGTTTATGCGCGTAATTACTTTGGACTTTTTGTCTGAATTTCCACTTCTCCTTTGCTGATTTGATGTTGAACTATTTCTTTCAATTACAAAACAATTTAACCAATGGGAAGAGAATCCGCCACAAAAAGGTCAAGGTAGGTGTATTCCTGCGAACATATAAAACAGAAATAGAACCCTTAATCCCCCACCATTTTGAAAGTGATATACCCTAATTTTCATGTTTTTTTTCGTACAAGTCTTGCCCAGTAGTGCACGGCATATAATAAATAATGCAGCCTTTCAGAAGCAAATACATAGCTAAAAAGCATTGCGGCAGATGGTTATATCCATCCAACGCAGATTCTGCAAAGCCGAACTGTGTCCTTGCAGAGCATTTTACTTTACGTGGGGCATGAAATAAAGCAACAAACAAGAAAATTTGATTCAGAACAATACCTGGTCAATTCATTTGCTTCTCTTTATGTATAATCAACAGCCTGAAGTTCACTAAATCTGTCCCTTTCGATCCTTATTACTCTTGCTTTGTTCTCTACTATTTCAAGCACCTGAAGAATGTAAGTGAAGGAAAAAAAATCCATCACCTTTTAAGTAGTTCATTGTTTGCTTAGATGACAAAGAAGTGCTTTACAGGGGCTCCTCAACTTGGGTGCAAGATCTTAAATTAATTTTCCTTTTTTCTGTTTTCACGTGTTCTATGCAGCAGAGTTGTGGCACTCCAAATTCAAATTACCTCTGGTCTTGAATTCAGAACTCCACTGGACATTCCAACATCGATGCACCATATGCTACAGTTGTATTTACTGCAAGAAACACACAGAATTTCAGAACTACGACCAGGAAAAAATAGCTGCCATATTATGATGCAAATCGGAACCTAACTAAAGACAGCATAGATGAGTACCAATTTACGCCTGTAGTCTGAGGAGTATGCCCTACCACCATTGCCTTAGCTCCAAGCAAATGCAGCGTCTCTTCAAGAACGGATTGTATCTGATGAGCACACAGTTTTTAGTTCCAAAAGCCAGAGAAGTTACTACAGTATTAAGATTGCACAGTTCAAGCTTGACTCCAATAATTGATTAAAAATCATGGGAAAAAAAAACACGACATCAGAAAATCTCATTTTGAAAGAGGTTGATTTCTTCTTGCTTCAAAGACGAAGTAATCCACCCTAAAGCAAATCAAGTTGGCAGACAAATGCATGCTCTGATAAACAGTGGTTGTAGTTTTTAGTGGCAACAAGTTTGTTTCATTTCATATTATTTTTAATTGCCTGATTCCCTCACAAGAAAGAGATAGAAATACACACCATCAAAGGATACATACCTGGTTAATCTGATAGCCCTCCAACCCCAGCATGTCTCTTGAGTATAAGCGGTTCCAAACAACAGAATCAAAACCCTTTGTGGCTATAAACGGGAAATTAGGACTAGTATCATCCTCACTGAAACCTCTCATCCACTGAGATACTTCATAGTTCATCCTTTCAACGCCATATGCAACTGCAGAAGTACCAATACTCCTATCAGGCATTTCAAACAAGAAAAGATAAAAATCTAACATGTTTTAGCAAGCATAAACAGCATGACAACCAAATCTTCCAAGAAGAGATGCTGCTATTTTTATTTCTTACCATGTCGAGGGAGGAGGCCACCATGACAGAATACCCAGTCATTGATCTTGAGCACAACTGCATGCCGCGCCAATTCACATGCTAACGGACCACCTGGTCTCAACAAGATTGATCTGGCAATTACCCCCTTTTGCCTCTGCCCTAATATTTTAAGATGATATCAGTAAATGCGCCATATGCTGGTAAAGGCAAAGACGGAGAGTTTCTGTGGAGGAACAGGAGGAGAGCCGTTCACTGCATTTGATAACTGAAAGGACAGGATTTTTGTACCTTCACCAGATTCCAAGGACCCCAGTGATTCTGAGACAATTTTCGATCTTCTCTCCACCTTTTAGACTCTCCAATCCAGCCAAGAAAAGCATTTTCCCAGTTGTACTGGTGGTCTTCCAAGTAGGCCAGGAAATCTGAACATTCATCAAATGCCCCCGAGTCAACATATCTAAAATCTCCCTCCACATTCATTGTCTCATGATTCCCATTGACCTATTATCAAAACAATAATATAGCTGAAACATAAATCAAGAAAACTTGGAGAATAATATCTTGGAGTTTCACAAGAATCTTTTAAAATGAATATATTGAACTCAAATTACTGAAAAGTTTGCTGGATGACAGAAGATTGTATGCTTGAGACATAAGAGGTAGGAATCCTAGAGGAACTTCAATAAGCCTTAATTCATATACTGTTGTGCAATATTTAAAATGTGTCTGTAGCATGATGTTGATGTTGCCTCACTGACAGAGCTCTTTCCATCTTTAGTACTACAAACCTGAAAAACAGCTCCGCCTTGAGCTTTTGCCTGAATATCCAATGAGCGTAGTAAGGACAGTATTGCTATCTCTTCTTCACCTCGATCAAGTACATCTCCAAGCTGAATCAATACCTACATTTCCAAAGAAGGATTAGAAAACATTAGACAACAAATATAGAAGCTTGAAGAGGATAGTGTTATCTTAATGATATCACATAAGATTACAGTCCATAAATTGTAAACCAATAGTAGTTCAAAGTTTTCTGCATGTTACACAAATAAAAGACATACGGTTTCTCCACCAGTCCATAAATCTTGACCATCAGAACTCAGTACGCCAGCGATTTCAAGCGCACATCTTGCTTGGTCAAGATCTCCATGAACATCTCCAACTATGAACACAAGTCAAAGTAGACAGTGAAGAAAAAACTAATGAATGGCATGCATAAAAGCCAACACAATAAATTGATACAGATTATATTGTTTCTCTTCAATCTCCACATGAAATCTTCACAAAGATATCTTTTATCGCTTTGAAAAATGAAAAAAATCAATTTTGACTTGTACAAAACTAACAAAAACATTTCACAAATCTCCTTCCAAAATAGGACTTAATGACAAAAGGCATCACAGCCGAGCAAAATGGCACCTTGGATGCCATAGTGGGGAAACCCCAATTAAGTTAAGCATACATTCTCCAGTAACCATCAAGA
Organism: Populus euphratica; assembly: GCF_000495115.2. Taxonomy (NCBI): domain Eukaryota; kingdom Viridiplantae; phylum Streptophyta; class Magnoliopsida; order Malpighiales; family Salicaceae; genus Populus; species Populus euphratica. Next base: position 5,391,867 of record NW_011499847.1, on the reverse strand, counting down.
ATCTGTATATTATCCTTTGAGTTAATAAATGAAAATTACCAGCACTCATACTAGTGTATATCAACATGCAGAATGATTACAAATATGCGTTTCAGTTCTCTGAAAATTTAGTCAAACTTACTAATTTGGGTGCGTTCAACAAAAATAATCAGGACTAACTTAGTTTCTGTTACATAATTCAAATTTTGCATTGAAACATTAAGACTACCTTCCAACAATTCAAGTTCGTTAAGTCATGAAGCTGAAGTGTATAAAGAACACACCAATACCAGAAAATGACAATACGGTATCGATATTACTAAGAACCAAGCTCAGACAGAGTAAAACAAAAGCACCAAAACCGAAAAGGGAGATGATGACTAGTAAATTACCAGCTACAATACGCCGACCAGGAGCAGAGACAAAAGTAGGAGGGTCTCCATTGATAACTATAGGCTTTAAGGCTCCTCCTATGCTGCTGCAAGTAGGATTTAACGCGGGACAAGAAGAAGATAAAGAAGCACAAGTCTCTGTTACTCTACGAGGAAGTGAACAAGGTGGTAGAATTAAAGAATTCAGACATGATGAAGCCATTGGTTTTTTTCCCTCTCATTCACTCTTCATTTCTATAGTTTAACGCGAGTTACGAATATAGAGGCTTCTTATTTTTGTTGTTTTCGATTTTCAGTAAAGGGCGAAATTCCTTGCCTCTCAGCCACGTATTTACTTTATATCTTCTTTCTCTTTAGAAGCTTTGTGGATGGAGATTCTTTTGAATGGTGGCCTGTTAAAATCTCTCGGTTTGTTTTGTTATCGTTCAACGGCCAAGGCCATCGAGACAGCTGGGCATGGGATGTCCACTTGTAAACGGCATCGTTTCTTTGTTTTTCCATTTTTATTTTTGTTAGCGTAAAATTTCTTTTCATTTTTCTCAGCTCCTTTCGGCACCATTTATATCTGCATAATTATTATTATTTTTTACTCGTGGTCATTTATAAATTTAATAAATTCTGTGAAATTCGCTCTGAGGATCCACGTATCAATTTTAACTTCTTAATTAAATATGGAAAGACACAAAGTTTATCCTCTAAAAAAATAAAAATGAAATCAAGAAGAAGTTTGACGATTATCAGTTGAGATTGAGAGCGAGATTAATTCATATCATGCAAATTGTTAGACAGTTAAAGAAGGTGTCCAAACTGGAAACTGTCCATCTTGGGTGTAAAAATAAATCCTTGTATAATATTGTAGTTTAATTATATTTTTGAAAAAAAATAAATTTATTGAGATTTTAAATTAATTTTCTTATGTTTTTTGATTATCTTGATATATTTATATTAAAAATAAAATATAAAAAATGTATATTATTTTAATATATTTTTAAATAAAAAATATTTTATATTCAAAATGGATGATGAGGCATGGGCACACGGTTGCGCAATATGGTCCAAAACTAACAATCCCGTAAAACATGAAAGAAAATCACCACAGCACTTGGAGCCATTTGTTCAACTTTAAGCGTTCTGTACGTTACTGGGCAATTTTCGTCATTAGACCAGATTCGATCAAGCCCAACCCAACTTTGCTAATTAATTTGCCCCTGATCATAGGCCCATGCATCCACGAAAGAGTTAGATGTCAGCTAGCAGAAACTCATGTGAAATTAAAGTACACACTCGGAAATCCTAGCCCAGACCGAGCCAATGGCCCATCGCCCAAAGTCGAGACGAGTTTTCTCCCATGGCTAATTGGTGCACACCCAACTGCAACCTATAAAAAAAATGAAGAGAAGAAACCCAGGTTTTTAAAAAAAGAAAATCCATTTGATTGTGTGAGTGTTATCTGTTTGGTAGCAGAGAAAATGTCGAGAATTAATCTGTTCATTTTTTTTCCTTTTTGCAAAAAAAAAAAAAAGAATTCTCTCTATTTCGAGGTAACTCGTTTAGTAACATCCAAGGATGAGAAATTCAATTCTAACAGCACAAGTGAGAAGCCCGAATCAGGACAAGATACCGTTGAAATGATGGTTCTATCAAATCAAACGTCCAGCATACCTAACTGTAGGGTCTCAAAAACCTGCTTTCGAGCTTCTCTTTCCACTCTTCATCGGAGTTCGTTTGATTTTATTTTTCTTCCTCTCAAATAGAAGTTGCAGGATCTGACCAGAAAATATAACAAAGGTGCGCAAGTGGGCATGCACATCCACCGAACAATCCCTGGGCCAAATATGTCCCAGCTGAAACGACCAAAACTATCCAATGTCAATGGATAAAAAGAAAAGCACTCCTGCGGTGTTTTCTCGGAACATGTTCGGCTCTTTCACATGATCTTGTGTGTGGAAATAAATGTGGATAACGTACCATCTGTAGCTTCGTGTCATTATTCACAACTACCATTAATGAAAACACAAAATCAGCAGTATTACATGCAAAACCTCTAACAATGAGATGGCTCTTCTCGGTATTGATGTAGAATGAAAAAATCTTGAACACGGCAAATGAAGTGGTTGGGAAAAAAAAAATCATTTTAAGATATAATTTGATTGTTGAAAAGTATTTTTTAAAAGTAATTTTTTTGATATATAGATTTTCAAAAAGTAAAATATTTTTTAATATTTGATAATATTATAAAAAATAAATTAAAAAACACTTTTCACTATTTGATCATGAAAAAAAACTCTATTTTTTTAAATTTATTAAAATAATTAAAAATAAATTTTACAAATTAAAAGGATAAATGAGAATAAAATTAAAAAAAATATAATCTCATAAATTATTTTCAATCAAATAAATAACAATCAAAATAATATAGATCAAATATATAACAATAAAAAATTTGAGTATTAAATTTGATATTATCAATAAATAAAAAGATATTTCAAAAAATTTCACAACATATAAAAAGTGTTTTTCACTTAAAATAAAAAGAAAATACTTTTCTAAAAACCAAGTTAAATTTTCTTTTGACTATAAATTTTTTTCTATTCATCAACTTTTATAATAAAAAATAAATATATAAAAATCTAAAAAATAATTTTTAAAAATTTACTTTTTATTAAACAAACATGTCTCTTTATTATGTTAAAAACCCTCCAATATATAAGTTAACAAATCCAATATATAAGTTAACAGAGATAAGTTGAAAAACAAGCCTAAAAAGTTGTGTGGCAGGTGCTGCGTAGTTTTTGTGAATAAAAGAGAAGAAAACATCTTGGATATGTTTGAGTGTTTAGTTAAAGCATATTTTTAAAAAAGTTTGAATTTTTTTATTTATTATTGTGATATAAAAATATAAAAAAAATATTATTTTTATATATTTCTAAATAAAAGATCCCAAACACAATATCCACCCTACTTTCTCGGGCTAAGGTCTATAACTACGAAGAAGAGAATTAAAGAAAAAAAAGAAGAAGAAGAAGCTTTGTCAAGGTTTTTTTTATGCAGTCATAATTAAGCTATGGCGAACTTGCATTGACTAAGAAGCGAAAGAGTCAGTTCCCTTGCCATATACGGTTTTATATCAATATTGAAAATAACACAAGCAACATAAGCACTGTTCACTTCATAATTGTAGCTCCTAGGACAACTTGTGCGATGTCACATGCATGTCTCAGAGACATACAAGCATTCGATACTTGTATAATTTGACTTCGTCGTGTCGCTGATCTAAGAAGTCAGACTAGCTGTGTTCTTGGCTGATATCCCTGGTTAATTAAGTGAGCATTTGTTTTTTAATTACAATATAGTTTTTTCATTACAATGTATTATTTTAATATATTTTTAATTAAAAAATATCAAACATTTAAAAACTCTAAAAAAATAACAAGCAAGGCCTTCTTATCGTATCTGGATTGATCATGCACCATCCAAATGGAGAGTTTTTCCTTGCATGTCCAAGCCATGAAATTCAAGTAGAGGAAGATGGAACTCGTATCTGATAATACAGGTGTATCGTGGGTACATTAGCCACCCCGTCAAATCTATACACAAACACGGCAAGAAATGTACATCGCTATTCAACTTTTTTGCCAAACTTGGAATGGAGTTTATGGTGGATGAAGCATGTGACTCTAAAGAGATCTCCCTTTGTGGATCGATCTTATAAACGTATGCTGCACCTCCACACATGAGAGAACGTAGATGCCATCGCTGGCTATGTTCTATCGTTCTCAATTTGATGTATGAATTATGTCAGGTATCTTATGTCAGGTCCTCGGGGAAAAGTTCCATGGCTACATAATATAGGTGATATTTTGATGAAGGTGGCAAAGCAATTTTACTCGGATCTATTCACTTCTTTTTGGATTATATATACCTCAAAACATTTCAAGTTTATTCTCTTGTAAGGAAGCCCGATACCTTGCATTGCGAGTTAAAACCTTATAATTGTATATATTGTTGACAGATTAAATAAATTAGTTAAATCCAAAGAAAAAGAAACTAAAAAGAAAATTAACCATTAATATCTCCATGTAAATTGGTCTCCTTCTGGTTTGGAAGAATTTACAGGAATTTGTGTTTATATTTAATTTTAATAGTATAGTTGTTATGGTTGTTTTTCAAATAATTTTTTATAATGAAATACATACTAAAAATATTTTTTATTTTTAAAAATTATTTTTAATATTACTATATCAAAACAGTACAAAACATATAAAATATATTAAATTTTAATAAAAAAATTGAATTTTTAAAAACTATAATTTGTATCTCGTTCCCAAATTAAAAGGATTCTTTTCTTTTTTGGGGGGTAATTTGTAGTATTCATTACTTCAATCAAAAATTTCTTTCAAGGATAGATTAACTGGGTTATGCGAATTTCGTTTTGAGTTATTTTATTAACCGAAACCTCAACGTAAATATTTTGATAAAAAGGTTTACATGTGGTCAGTGTATTCCGTGATAATTAGAAAGGAGCATGGAGTATTATGAAAGCTAGGATGCAGGGTGTTTTAAACCACCCACCGAATTAAAATTAAGAAATGAAACTGTAATTAAGCTGGTAGATCTGAGTTTGTTTTCAAAATTAGATATTGTATAAACTATCACCGAATTGAAATTAAAAAATAAAACCTCGAGGTTGTAGCTAAACTAGTTATTACTCCTAAAAATTATGAGTCCGAGTAGAATTAATCAAAATATATGAAAACTATCCATACCCCTACAGTTTTTTTTTTTAAAAGAAAGAAATGGAAGCAGAGCAATAGGGGCCGGGGGAAGCCTGATCCGGCTCTGACGTTAGGTGTATTGCTAAAATTAGGACAAGTGGGAGAGCAAACATGAAGAGATTGTCGGGTTGTGGACCCCTTTACCGAGAAGTCTTATTCTTCTCTAATTCATAGAGTATATTTTATTTTTCATACGGAGATTCGTGATTTGACCACTGCCCCCACACACATTCACTTTGACCTTTGTGAAATTCCCACCCACTTTCTCTAGATTTAATGATTTTATATCCTTTCTTAATTCTATCTCTTGGGATTTGCCTCCCCACCTAATACCTCCTTGCTATTACATATCTTCAAAAGGATATAATCACACCATGACCTATAATTTTATCTTGGGCAGGCAGTACGGAATCAAGATTGGATGCAAGTTTTAGCTTGGTTTTTTTAAGCTTGGCTTTGCAGCTGATCTTATTTGTCCATTCATATCTTTACAGCCTTTTCATCTCAAAAAGGTGTTCTACTTTGTCAATTGTAAGGCTTTGCGTAATCCAATTGCATCAATATGCCTGCTCTTGAAAAATAAAGTAAAGGAAATATATAGTTGTAATTAATTAATAGTTTAATACACACTTTGTAGTGTCCAGATTTGATGTCAATGCAGTTTTCAAATGGATCTAGGGGCTGACGAAGCGCACAGAGTTTGCAGGCTGCTGCAAGGATGGCACATCAGCCAAACTGCCATTAGGGTGGGGGTTTCAGGCCATTCATTGAAGGATGAAAATGTACGCTATATCGCTGTTAGAAAAAATATATATTTATCACAACATCCTATGCAATCTAGGGTGCACCCTTGATCTTGATTTTAAATTTAGGAAGAATTTGTGAGAGAAGAATTCTCTATTCTTGTAAGTTCTTGGCAATCTGAGTGTAAACGACTATATAAAATCCAATTAATTAGGAGTTGTTTAGCTTTGATATACAGATTATAAACAAGAATTGATGAGTAAATGTCTGTCAAAGTTGCAAAACAAACCTGGCATATAATCAATTGTGATTCCCGAAACTCTTCAATAAAGTTCATATTATTCAGTCAATTAAATGAAAGGGCTAAGTTCATGGTGGGAGATTTTATCAAGGATTGTACCTTTAATCTAGGTAAGGCTGGAAAAAAACAGGGGGAGGGGGGGCATAGCTGAAGAAGAAACCTGTGAGACCCAAGTGGCATTGAGGCGGCCCTGTCCTGAGTTTTCGAGGATGTTGACGCGACCTATACACATCCGCGCGCGCGCGCGCGCACACACACACTTTTTTTTTTATCTGGCTAGAAACTGAACATGTTCGCTCATTTGGCTACAGAAGTTGCTTTGGGCCATTCTCCTCCTCAACTAGTACGTCGTCGAATCGTTCAGCCTATTTTTATAGATTAAGTTTCCCAAATTTATCTCTTAGATTTGTGGTTGAATTGTTAAGTCAAACTTTTGCCATTCCCTCTCACCCTATGAGCTACGAGTTATTTGCATACCCTGGTTTTTCTGGTGGTGCCAAAATTCGGACCATAGCTAATGGTTTTGGCTTATACAACACCATACCAAACAATGTCAAGGGACTTTGATTGTTTATTTACAAGTAAAGCATTGCGTTCAGTGCTATTGTGAAAACATTAAAAATGATCGTTTTATTACTTTTTCGAACCATACGTACTTTGAGAATTGCTTTCAAATCTAGCTCAAGTCCATCATCAAACTTTTGTCATTCCCCCTCGCCCTATGAGCTGCGAGTTATTTGCACGCCAACACTCGGATCACAGCTCATAGTTTAGGCTATACAACTCCGAATCAAACATGGTCAAGGGGCTTTGATTGTTTATTTGCTATCGGAGTACCGTGTTCAGTAATATCATGAAAACATCGAAGAATTATTTTAATATCCTTGCAATCTGTATATACTTTAAAAATTACTTTCATATATAGTTCAAATGCATTATTAAATATGACCAAAATTCTAGTCAAGAAATTGTGTAGCGTTTAGAGTTTTTCTTTCTTTGTTATTTTGTAACGAACTTGTTTTTTGGAATTGGAAGTGACCTTCATGTAAAGAAGGTTTTTATTTTTATTTTTATTTTTATAAAAAATTGATATACATCCATGGTTAGCTATTAGTATTAATGGGGAAGGGAACGACAAGATTTATTAATTATTACAGCAATAAATAAATTGATCACCGCATAAAATGCTAAAGAAGGCTAAAGATTCGAGCTCACATTGACACAACTAATTAATCAGATCTCGAGTTTTTAAAAACTAAATATTTAATTTCTTTAATTTTAGATCTATATAATTTAATCATTTTCTTGATTTCATGTTTATTTTGAAAAAAAAACTAAAGAAAAACAAAGCAAAGCAAATCAGGTAAAATGGAAAGATTTGATTAGAAAAGAAGATATTTAGAAAGAAAAAACCAATAAAGTGAAATAATCCAAATCCATCAATGAAATACTTAATTATTTCTATTATTAAAAATTAATTAATTAATATTGATAAATTACAAGGACTAAGTTGCACTTAGCTTTTCCAGACAGGAAATAGAAAAGGAAAAAAAAAACAGAGAGTGGTGCGATGGTACCCAAAAACCCGTCTATTTTGACCGCCACATGCAAGAAGGTTTGAATATTTTCCAATATATTAATTAACGAGTCTCCGACTCATCGGCAGTGGCTTCCTAGTTTCTATTAAATGGTGTCATAGAATGGATCAAGTAATAGCATTTGCTTGGAAATAATTTGCTTCTACACCGCGCAAGAGATTTTTGTTGCGGTGATTAAATTAATTTCGAGACATGAAAGATATTAAACTCAGTATTCCTTCACGCTTTGATTTATATGACCTGTGAAAAAACGAGAAAAAAGAATAGCCAGGAGTACATGTATTAAATTAGACATTTAATATTTTATCAATAGCTTTTCATATAGTTATGTTTTGGCGGTATTTGTTCTGTAACTCATTTATTAATTTTCTTCCCTTCTGTTGACTTGCTAACCTTTGGGTTCGACCATATTGGCCAGGAAAGGACTTTACCAAGCCAACAAAAACAAGAGGACAAACGCATACAAGGTTTTCATGATTTTTTACGATTTCTAAACCTAGTCAGGTAGAGATAAGTCGTGAGAAACTAGTTAAAAAATGTCCTGATAGGCCAAAAAGGATAAAAGATTGCGATCACCTTTTCGGCAGAGGATGGGGAGGGGCCGGTCAGATTCTATCAAGGCATTAATGTCCTCACACGATTAAATGTGGGTTTCCCAGAATAAAATAAATGAAATGCAGCTCATCAAGGGGTCACGATTTTCGAGAGAGTAGCAGGCATAGCTGAGTCTGTGGAGAGTATGTACCGATGAATGAAGAAAAGAAATAGGCGAGATGGGGTTTCCAAGAAAAACCCCTGTCGAAAAGCTGAACCGAGTGCCGAGCGGTGCTGCCCCCTCGAGAACCAGAGAAACTAGGGTATAGAATAACCAGGGCCCGAGGCAGATTTTCAGTTCTTCCACCCTTTTATTATTTTTTGCTCCTCGATGAATACAGAATTTCAAGGGACTCCCCTTTAACTTATGTTTTTTCCTGTTTCCTCCTCGTGTAGTTTTCATCTTGAAGTTCAGCTAGCTAGGTCAGCTCGAGAATTAATGTTGTTGATCTCTCAAAGGGTGTACCATCCAAGCTTCATATGAAACTTCAATTATACATTTATATAATCATTATGAAAAATATTAAGTAATTTTCAACTGTCTTTCATATAATCATTATGAACCTTTCCACTTAATGCCAGATGAATCCGATCTCATGATATTAATCCAGTGTCCCAACTAGAGTGACTCCTTGCTGAGAAAGAGTTATTTAAAAATAAAATATCAATATTTTTTTTATGGGTGATTATTATTAGATAAAATTTTAAAATATAATTTATATTAAAAAATTATATTAATTTAAAATTTTAAGTTATTAATTAAGATCTCATGATATTATTTCATAATACATTCTTTTAAATAAAAATCTTTTAAATTTGAAATTTGCATGAATTTATATTAACTTGTATTAAATTTTTATTAAATAAATAAGAATAAAAAAATTTTAATTCATGACTGTTTTGTCATCAAAACTTTAATATCATATTAAAAAAATTATCTTAATTTAAAAATTTAAGCTATTAAATAATATTATAAAATATAATTTATATTAGTTTCCAGCTATTTCACACTTAAACTATTTTATAAAATTAAAATATAAAAATAAATCACTTATAAAAAAAAAAAGAAGGATAATGATCTAAAAGTGAAGTAATAACCCAAGACTTTCATCTGAGAAGTTAATTTTTGTTGGACTTTGCTGTCTTAAAATAGCAAATTACACGAGTATTGTTCGGCTATGGTGTTTTTTTTTTTGGTTAGAATAATGATCATACTATAAATTGAATTTATTACATGATGTGTTGAATTGTCTTATTTTTAGAGTATATTGTTATACATTAACATTAAATGGCGAGTTTAAATTAAGTAAAAGTTAACAAAGATAATTAACTTCATTGTATTAATATAAAAATCAATTAGATCACAAGTTACGTGAATATAATCGTCTACAAGTAGATAACAGAACTAATGTTGCGAGATAGATTTGATATGATTAAAAATACAATTGAAGCATTTAATAACTTGGAATCTTTGCATGCCCAAGAATGGTGTCCTGGTGGAAGAGCTCCGGGTACTTGTGCATAACTTTAACTATGAACAGTCGAGCTATTTTATATACTATGAAGGAAACAAATCATAGAGCACATGCGCGCAAGTTATATATAAGGCTTAATTATGTCCATTATAAATGGCTTGAATCTTCTTAAAAACAGATATATACCCATGCCTCGTCAACTAACTTTAACTGCATTTTAACCATTCAAAAATATTACAAATTATCACAGTAACACCAGTAATTTTAAGAAGATTATCAGTGCTTCTTTCAATTTTTTTAAGGAGAATACACGGAAAATTATTGGAAATCCTCCTTTCAGCAATTTTAAGGATTTTTCTGAAGATTAAAAATTTTCGGAAGCTCCATCCAACCATGTTGAAGATAGTTGAGAAAAAAAATATTGAAAAAACATATAGCAATTTTAAACATTAAGAAAAAGTTAACTTGGCAAAGAAGTGTTGAATCGTCTTTTCAATATTAAGGAGATTTCAATAATTTGTTCATGGAATACAAAAGGATTATGGAGAAAACAACAAAGTTTTTTTTAATTAGTGTAGATGTCTGGAGCAGTTTGTGCATGTTATAATTAATTTTACAGTTTCTGAAATTAACTATCTTGTAAGCTTTCAATGACCATCATACAATCAATTAAAAACTTGAATTTAAAACCATAAAAAAATTATTTTTTTTGGTTTTAAATTCTTATTATTGAGCACCTTCTAAATGATTAAAATCAACAAAATCTTTTGATTTAAGAAGTCATGGTTAAAAATGAAAAGAGGAGACAATTTTAAGTATGTTTAGGGTTATGGATGTAATTTAAAGTATCTTTTATTTAGAATTATATTAAAATAATATTTTTTATTATTTTAAAATTAACATATTAAAACAATTAAAAAATATAAAAAATATTCTTTTAATATTCTTTTATTCTTTTAAAAACATGAGCCAGACAAAATCTTTATTCTCCTATTTTCATGACTCGGATGAGGTTATTCACGATGAAAGGTTAAAAATATAACTTTTATTTAAAAATAATTTTTTATATAATTATATCTATATTTTAATTATAAATCTATCAACTTAAAATGGCCTAGGATGAAAAATTATGATGATTTTATAAAAAAATATGTTTTAATATGAAAAATATTGTGCTTATATTTTTATGACTAGTAGCATTCTCTTTTTAGCTATTATATTTTAATAGTAAAGGTGATTTTAAATTGAGAAAAAAATCAACAAAGATTATTAATGCTAACTTATGATATATTACCATAAAAAAATAACCAACTCGCAAGCCACGTGAATACAATCACATATAAATAGTTAACAAAGCTAAAATTGTCAATTATATGAAATATAATGAAAACTTTAATTAAAATTCCTGACTATATCATACATTTTTTTTTATCATGAACATGTAAAAGCTGGTGATATCTATTAGATTTTTTTCTACGAACAAGGGGGAAAAAGGAGTAAAAGGAGGTAAAAAAAATAGCTAAAAATAAAAAATATGTATTAAAAAAAGAAAAGAAAAGAAATTATTTTTTATTTCTTGAAGTAATTCAATGACAAACTAGTCATCAAAATATACTAGATAATAAAGATGTTCTTGTCATATCAGTTATTTAAATGGAGTTTATGTTTTTATATATAGTTGTTGCTGTTGTACATGTAACCTAGTGTTTGAATTTTTCAAGATTTTATAATCAAGTAATTTATCTTTAATATTTTTTAATAAGTTTTTCAATTATTTAAGATTTAAAAATCAAGTAAAAACTTGTAAGTCTGTTAATTTCTTTAATGCTTCGGTGCATAAAAATACTCATTTGATCGTGAAATTTTAAATAATTGAAATAATTATTTAAAAACAAGATACTCGAAAACTATGAAACTTCAGGCGTTGAAACTTGCGCACGCAGCGCCACAAGCTTTCATCATGGGAGTAGTTAAGGAAGGAAGGAGCTGAGGTTGAGCTAATTTTCATAAAAATTATTTCTTTCAGTTTAAATTAATATTTTTAGTGTTTTTTTAATTTGTCAATGGTAAAAATATTTTTTTAATATTTTTATATATTTCAAAAAAAAAATTTAAAAATAACTGTAACACTGAAAAATTATAATATTTAATGTAACTTTTTTTTTGCCTCCAAACTCAGTCGTTTTGAATTATGAGAGTAAAATTATAACTATGCTACTGACAACAAAACACAAATCACCTTCGAGCTCGTCTGAAATTATGAAAATAATAATAATTTAAAGTGTTTTTTATTTAAAAATATATTAAAATATTTTTTTAAAAAAATTATTTTTAATATTAATACATTAAAATGATTCAATAACACTAAAAAAATAATTTTAAATAAAAAAATTAAATATTTTAAAAACATAAGTTAAACCACATTTCCAAATATACTTTTTTACCATGGATGAATAAAAAAAATCACATTACTTCGCCGAATATAGGGATATTTTTTATTTTTTTCATTCTAAGTACAATGTAAAACTACCACAATATCATTGAATTTAAATTGTTTTTCCCTTGAGTCAAGCTATTTTTATGTTTTATTTATTTATTTATTTTTATTGTAAAGTTTGACGAGGGCAATTTAATGTTTAGATACATGTAAAATATTGATTGATTTTAAAAATTCGGTTGCACATGACATTCACGCGGATATGCATAAAAACACCCACGATCTTCGTCCAGACCGTATATGACTGTACAGGGGTTAAACTCCAGCTTTCATGACGGTATTTTATCCTTCACGATATCACTCCACCGATGGCCAGTGTATGTATAAAAAAACAATATCGGGTTTTGCCATAGTGACTTTTTTCTTTCCTTTATCTTTTTTTATTTCAGAGTTTTCACACGTATATATATTTTTTAAATAACCTTTTAATTTTATTTTATTTTAGATTTTATTTTTATTATTTTTATAACTATTTTTAAAAAATTTTAAAAATCCATGGAATTAAAATTTTCTTTTAATTTAACATGTATTAGATTTTTTTTACATTTTAGATTTAATCTTTATTTTTTTATTGTTAATTTTTTTAATTATTTTCTTAATTTAATTATTTTTAATTACATCAATCGATATTTTATATTATATTTTAGTTAAAATATTTATTCAACTATATCTTTCAATATTTTAGTTCATTTTATATTATATTATATATATTCTTCATTTTTTTATTTTATTTTAATTAGATTTTTTATTTTATCTTCTAGCATTTTATTTATCAAGATTTTATTGACTTTTCAAATTATGGGTTTAAAAAATAGAATCAAATTCACTCGATTTCTTTTAAAAAATTTTTATAATTTTTTTTTTATAATTTCATCTCCATGAAAGATGATCCTAATCTTATATATCAAATTATAGATTTTAGATGATAAATATTATTTTTTATAATATTATCAAATTAATTAAAATTTAATCCGTTAAAAACACCATCATCACTCGATTTTTTTGAATTAAAAAAATTGGTTAGGCTCGTGTTTTTTTAAAAAAGTCCAGTCCTTTGTAAAAGTACTGGAGCGGATGGCTGGGCAGAAAAACCGGTGTTTCCTGGACATGCACACTCTTTATCGAAAAGCCAATTATTCTCTTCTTAAAATAACAGAAGGATTCATTGCAAATTAAATGCAACCACCAATGCCATGCATCATATTCCTATCCCTGCAAAGCAAAGAGTAAAGCTTGCAAAAAGATCCCAAACGCCTTTCTAGAAAAGGGCAGTGACAGTGACTGTGACAGTGACAGTGACTGTGACAGTAACAATATCACAGTTAAAATAACACGCTTAAAAGCATTCAAGCACTTAAATTACACTCAGTTGCTAGAGACTAGATTTTTAAATGATCAATGCTCTGAGTGTAATGCAAGATGATGGAATATCATTTTGCCGACTCTAATTAAGATTATTAAGTCATGATGTCCTCTCTGACGAATTCGGGTTTCCAGAAGTATAAAGTATTCCTCTAAAAATTGTGGGTTTTTTTTTTTCTGGGTAAGATTCCATTCTTCGTCATCTTATATATTATTGTGAATGAATGAACTATGCCAAAATTTATTTATTTTTAATTTATTTTAGGTGATTTAATCCTTATTAAAAATTAATTTATTTTTTTATAAAAAAATAAAATAAAAATATCAAATATGATTAACATGCTATAAATTTCACAAATAATATACTTTGATATTTAAATTTTAAAAATCATATAAATTATATAATTTTAGTATCTTAATATTTTTTTAAATATTTTTTTTATTTTTTAGTTTTTAATTAAGAAAGGAGAGATAAATTGTCGGATTCCAACAACAAATACAAAAAAATATCATTAACATCAATTTTAGCTATTAAAACATACAATATTTATGTCAAATAGTTCTATTTGATGAAAAGAGCTCATGATCGGTATTTCTTTTACATTTAAAGTTTGTGAAAAATAGACTTAAGCTTGAATTGATTTTTTTAGTGGGGTTAATTTGGTTTTTGGGGTGGTTTTTTGGGTTTTTAGGCCACGTATAGGTTCATGATGATTTTTATACTATTTTGTAGCTCATGTAAGTAAAAAATGAGTTGAAAAATAAGTTTTTTTATAAAAAATTCTTAAACTTTAATTTTACGAATCATTGCAGATCAAATAATAATATATCTAATTTTTTTCAAAAAGAACATGTTGTCTATTCCAATTACAAAAAAAAAAATATATCATGGCTCAATCACGTAAGCCTTGACAAATTGAGTTAAGAAAGTCAAGCTCAACAACGCTTGATCTTTGTTTTTTTTTTAATTTTATTTCTATTTTTTTAATCACTCATTTTCTTATGTTTTTTCTCTATTTTTTAAAAATAAATTATATTTAAATTAGTATTATATCTCGTTTTTCTTTATTTTGTTTAAAGTGCTACTTTTAAATAATAATAATTTTTTAATCATGCATTTAAATTTGAAGAGTTTTTCTTAATTATTTATTTTTTTAATCTTTTGTATGAAAGAAATTTATTAAAATATTTTTTCATTTTCAGATATTATTTCTAAAATATGTTGTTTAAATGATTTTTTTTCCTTTTATCTTATTCAATTAGTTTCATTTATTTTTTTTATTTCTATTATTATTTACTTAGATACAAAAATTATCTTAATAAATAAATTTAATAAATATAACCATGTAAAAGTCTTTAATTTTTCAGGTTTTATTTTTAGATATTGTTGATGATTATTTATTTATTTATTAACATATAATTTTTGATTTATTTGATTATATGTATGTATAAATTTTTTTATTTGAATCTAAATTTTTTAAATTATAAAAATATATTGAAAATATTTGTATATAAAAGTTTTTATAATAAATAAAAATATCTATCTTGTACTGGATTACAGTGGACTGCAGGTAACGTAATTATTAAGCTCACAAGTGACGTGGGATAATTGTGAAGGCAACTCCTTGAACCCTGCCACCGCCCAGTGCTTAATTAATTAATGATACGTTTCAAATTCCCTTATTAACTAGAAAATATATAGAGAGAGAAGGCATCCATGGTAACCAGTACTAAGGCTTCATTTTTTTCACCCATAATTCATCCGCAACATGCATGTATGTTCTGAAAGGCACCAATCCAACCTTGTTTTTGGATCAATAAAGGCTTTAAGCAGGTTAACAAAAAAAGAGACTAGATTCTGAAAATCAATACAATTTTTACTAATCTAGTTAATTCCCTATCTGGGCAGGGACGTGATTTTTCATAGGAGAGCCAGGATTAGAGAAATTTTTAGAGGATAAAACTTAAATTTTACTGGATTTAGCTCTAAAATTTTAAATTCTTCGAGGAGAAAGCACGGAATTTGTTTAATTCAGCGGCTCGAGCCCCTGTCAGTCTCTACTGATTCCGCCCCTTGTTACATGCATACCTATTCATGTTAGAAAACGTACATATTTCCAATATATAATATGTATGAGCAATTATTTCGATTCATATTGAAGTTTAGCTTCCCCAATATGACAATGACAATTAAATTGTTGAGAATTTGAAATTTCAAAGGTAGATATTTGAGAGTATCAATCACTGGATGGGTTGATGAACGAGGACTTGGAAAAAAAAAGTGGATCCTAATGTCAAATGGACGTCTTGAGATATTTTATTTAGTTCGATGTAAGTTTGAAATTTCCGAAAAAGCTAGCTCACTAGTAAACATGTGAAGGAGGAAATAAGACCAGAGTACAAATATATTTAATCCTTCAGTACCGTCGCAACAACAAGAAGAATTAGGTAAAAAAATCAGGATATGTTTCGGACAGGAAAACTCTCATCAAACACAAGCAAAAAGCATTAGGTTTTGACTCTGTACACATGCTAGATCATGGATCGTAAACTGGATATTGTCTCCAATTTATATAACTCTCTATCTTTAGAGGCTTAACGGATTGGTAAATGAGTGTCTGTATATATATGTATAATCATCTTTATAATTGAACTCGACGTTATGGAGAAGAAATATTACTATATGGTTTTGATCAGCCGTAAACAGCTGGTGTCCAAACAATTCAATGCCTCATTAATGCTAACAACGATAACCATGTCATTGCTGTATTGGAAATGCTTGGAGGTTGAAACTAGCTAGCTCGCTTGTCAATTACTATCTAGTCCAAATTGTCCAGTGGTCAAGATATGGTAGAGTGCATATTAGACAATATTGAGGCTCCCTCCTTCTAAACATTACTCGAGACAAAATTTGAAAGAATTCATGGCTACCATGCGGCAAAACTGCGAGAAAATAAAAAATAATCTCGAATTTAGAAAATTATAGGCCATAGTCCATACCGTATCCCGAGTGATCATCCTATCATGAAAGACGTAGTCGGCAGGAGTATATATAGAGAAAAACATGACACATGGACTTAAACCATAATACAAAAATATAAGAAAATACTACTACAAATAAAATGATAAAAAACCGTCCTTCCATAATGCTCTACCACGTTCCTCCCTTTATAAATAGACTCTCATCCTCCTTGACACCTCCCCCCATGTGAGTCATGACTTGAAGAGCTTCATTGGCTAGCTACTAGCTGTGCCTCTTTCAAGTATTGCTTGCTTCGGGCTTTCTTGATAAAGGCTTCAAATGGATGCTGTGTGCACAAGTATGGGAGAATCTGTTAAGCTCAGGAGGGATAGCGCCATGAGCTGATGATAAGTTGATGTTTGATGGGTTAATCTCAACATAATCAATCTAGTCATTAGTGGCGCTATCTATCCTGAGTTCTATGGGTTCTCCTTACTATTCCGGTACAGTTTCAGCTTTAAAGATGGTTGTTGGCTTCTGGGTATGTGTGTACTTTTCTTCTTCAAATGCGTTCTTAATTAGGTTACAATTTCTCTCTTTTGCTAGATTTTCTTTTAAAAGACAAGAGCCTGGATTCATGATCATGTTTGGGGTATTTTGGATAAATATATCCTTGTTCTTGCCATTTTTGTTCCTGGTTGGATTTTCAGCAGCATAATCATACCAAGACCAATGATGTGCGTTTTACTTTCTCTTCCTTTTAACTCAATACGATAGTTATATACATAAGTTGATTCAAGATGTAATTTTTCTTGTTTTGGCTCTAGTTTCCTGGAATTAGTGTCATGAGGGAAGCTCCACATCTTTGCAAGGACAAACCCCGGCTTTGCTTTCTTCCCTGTTCTGGGTTTTTATTTATTTATTTACATGCTTTATATCAGTAAGATTTTGGTAATAGAAAGGTAAATGATCTTTGGTCTTTTTTCCTCAATTCTTTTGTTCCATGGCCAGGTTTTCACTGGGATGTTATCATCGCAAAATAAAATGATCTGTGATCATTCATGCTTATCAGGTTATTAGGTTATTAGGTATGTTATTTTATTTCTTACTTTTGCTCTCTTGGTTGATTATCCCGTTAAGAATGATATTTATGTCTCTGAACTTGTAATTGTTTTCAGCTTGCTTGCATTCTTAATATCTTTGGCTTAAGTGATGCTCTAGTTAGTTTCCTTGAACGGTTCTGATCTCCATAATTTTCTCAATTAGGTTAAAACCCCAGGAATTCTGTGATCTATTTCTTCGTCTGGTTTGTATAACAACAACAAAATTAATTATGCAGTAAGGTCTTTATATTGCTGAGTAATATTATGAATTGGGTACGTTAGGGTTTGTCTTTTGGGTATGCCAATCATCAGTTCTGTTGGTCTACTGTTTAGAAAGGTTCTTACCTTTTCCTCTTACAAGAAAAATCAAGGGTTTTAACACTTTTCTTTGAAACAGGTGCTTGGTGAGTGCCTTTTGAGAGATTACCCTGATCTTACGGTTGTGGCTGTAAGCTATTCTGAAACTAACTTTGAAACCCTAGAGATTCCTGATATAAATTTATGGTGTTAGGGTTTTATGTTTTGATTTAAATTTTTTGCAGGCTTTTCAATAATTGGGGTTGGTTGCTGTGGATGTTGACTCCTTCCCCACTTTGTTCAGATCACGGTTCTGTCGCTTTCTTTTTCTATAATTTTTTCGCCCACCACCACCACCACCACCCCTGTTAAAAGCAAACTTTGATGCAAATTACATAGTAATTGTCGTTATCTTTATTCTATCATGCATTTTTATAAACATTGCTGTTCATAGCCTTTCATGAGGATGATGATGGGTGAAGTTGACTTGAATATTCGAGTTCTTTTATATAATATAGTCATCCATTCTCTGTTCGATTGCAAAAGCGGATCATTTTGTTGGCCATTATAACCAAATTGTGAGGTTGGGATGTATATTTTTAAGTTTGATAGCATTTATTTAAAAGTTTGATTTAATTTTAGGGTACAAAGTTTGTCCTATTGTTTGGGGACAAAGGAAACATCTTCCCCCAGCAGATCTCCTACCTTTTGCTATTATTGATTATATAATATGATCTTCATCATTATAGGATAGTGGACAGCGTGCTCAAACAGAAACCCCCACCTTTCCACAGTATGGAGAGCTTTAAGGGTATGCCTCCAGTGAGAGGCATCAAAATCTTGACTGTATCTTTGACCCAAAATAGCTACTGATATGTATTATTCTGTTCTTCCTCCATGAAAATAATGCCTTATAATTGAAATATGCATTTTAAGATTTTGAATGTGATGTAATTGTTTCAGAGGTTTATAAATTTTGGGAGGATGGTGGTATATATCCTGGTGTTGATGCGAATCTGATTAGGTTAAATTCCCAGAAGGTAGATAAAAATGCTGTCGTCTCTTTTTTCCCCAAGATTCTGCGGGATCCATCATTTTTTTTTTTGGGTTAACGTTGGGTAAAAGAGATGAGAGAGCAGCCTATGGCAGAGGCTTAAATATCTGTGCTTGCTGAAACGTCATCATCGACCAGGTTAAATGGTTTTTTCTTTTTCAAGAATTCTGTGTTTATGCGCGAGGCCGGTTTTGCCCCATTTGTTTCCTTTAGTAGAAGGTCCAAACTCCAATTCCTAGACAAGTAGAAAATATACAAGTTCCGGTAATATTATGCAAGAAGTCGCTACATCGCCTAAACATAAGAACAGAACTAATTGTCAGCAACAGAGGTAGACGACTCTTTACGGGCAGCGCCGTGAGCTGGCAGAAAACCAGTGTAGTGGTAAAAATCAAGACGCCGGAAAAGAGCCAAGCCCAAGCATCAATTCTAAATTGCAAGGACGAACTGGTTTGTCCTTAATTGGATCCGCAATATCTAAAATTCTCAATTAAATCACCTTCCACGTGTAGTCTCTCTCTCTCTCTCCAAAATCGCATGTCATGCAGTAGATCAGGGACGTTGATTTTAGAGAGAACTTGTATATGGAACTTATTATTTAATTAGATTTCATTTTTTTTAATTTGGGTTTTATTATTTAATTCAATGTAGCTTATTATTTATCAGATCATAATTTGTTCTACCAAGCTGCACTAAGAAATGTCAATTTATTTTATTTATAAGCCCAAGAAAAGTGCATTGGACTTCAACAGGAGGGCTTATTTATACAAATTTCTACCAAATACCTTAAAATAATGGATTATTAAAACTACCGGATCTATGCAAATCAAACCAGCTGCATTTTAGGTCCAACACCACCATGCTAACAATTTAAAAAATTGATATAATTTTATGAATCAGATCCAACAAATAGCTTTTTAACCCCTATAATAGTTGGCTACGTGCAAAGAGATGATTGAATTACTTTTCTCAATTTTATATTCATGCAGGTGGTGGCTGTATCTCAGCTGAATATATTGTGTTGAAATCATCTTCACAATAAACTGCCGCCTTCTACTGATTCTTGATACAAATCTTCTAGGCTTGGCAAAGGCGAAGTTAAGGCAGGCCTTAGTTGTAGGCCCTATCGTCGCATTGAGGAAAGCCCAGATCGAGGGGCCTCTATGCTTCATTTCTAATCCTTCTCGTAATTAGGTTTTAATTTGCAGGTACTTGTCATGGTCAGATTTTTAAACCCTGTCAATAACTCCCTCATGCAAATGTCTCCGGTGATCTTAATACCACCGTCAAAGTTGAATCAAGTGACTCATACTTCTCCTTCTTCGGCCTTTTCTACGGAGATGACCCTTTGAATTTCAACTTTAACCTCGTATTGCTTGATCTTGCTTTGATCATCTTAATAACTAAGATGATTCGCATTCTTCTCAAGCCTCAAACAGCCAAGGGACGTCTGCGAAATCATGTGAGTGATTTCTTCCTTCAATTTATAGACATAAACGCACACATATATGAGGTTAGTCTAATGATAATTAAGGCCTAAGTGAAGTTCTGTAAATTAGACTTGCACCTAATTAGACAATATTGTATACCATTGAAATTTGAATGTGGATTGTGACTTGTGAGTGTTTCAAATAATTTCCCTCCTAAAATTGTGCAATGGAATGATGATTTTCAAGGGTGCCATTTCTTTGGACCCTCTGTTCCAGGCCGGAGCAAGGAGTCAACGAAGCAGTTGGTACTAGATAATGCCCGATTCGTGGTGGCGAATCTTATTGGAACTATTGGTTTTGCACATTTCTTATCTTTGACTTCAGTCGAAACGGTTTTCAGTGTATATAGAAGAGAAGGGAAGAAACAAGTCTTCACTGATCTTTCTTCCCTTTATAAGAGTGTGTATAGGTGCACCCTATTTTCAATCATCACTTCATGGGAAGCTTTCAAAACCTGTTTTATCTGGAGGGGTTGCCGCAAGTATATCTATAACTGCATTTCCTGTGGTTAATCTTGTCCTTAAAGAGTGAAAACTACTCTCCTCCGAGGTTGGACGAATTGCATTGACCCCAGCATTGGTAAGCGATGTAATAGGGATTATTGTTATTATTACACATTTGAAACCCTGAGACAAGGTCAAAGCAGTGCTATCAGTGTTCTGTGGTTCGTGATTTGGGTGATAATTCTAGTGGCCTATGGGATTTGTTTTCACCCAGGGAGCACTGATTTGGAATGTTGAAAACACCTCAGAAGAGAAACCTGTAAATCAATCATGTAGTTTCCATTCAGTAAGAGTCTCACTCTCGGTCTCATGATGAACTTGAGAGTCACATATGAGCTTATGGTATTTCTAGAATGGCTGAACAAAAGGGTAATTCTCTATACCCATGTTTTTTCTCTTCTACATTCTCTTGAAAATGTGCTTACTTTTTGGAAATTGTGAATGAAAAGAATAAAATGAATTCAAGTTCGCTAGATATTGGTTGCTAGCAACTTGCTTTCTATATGAACCACTGGATCTTATAGAATAATGCATCTCTTCATTTTTGCAGAATAATTCCAAGAGTAATTTCACCCATTGATGTTAAAGAAAGAATCAAGCCATTCATCGAGGCCGAGGATCAGGCTTTGCAGTGTTTCAAAGCTAACAAGGGGAGTAAACTGGTAGGCATTGTTGATTAGGATGTGAGTTTTGGCCTCTTGTAACAGCGTCTTCAAGATTGTAAAAAAGCTTTCAAGGTTGTAAAAAAGCTTTTGTTTTGTCTGGGTAGGAGTACAAAATACAGGTTGTGAGGGGTATGTTCCTTGTCTTGTTCGGGGGAAGAGATGGGAGAGAAACAAGATCTGCAGCAACATAACCATTTCTTTTCAGGGCTTTTGGAGGAATAAGATCAACAATGTCGTCTGGCCCTTTTTTTTTCCCCTTCCGGGACTAATAAACCTGTCGGAATTCTTGTCGACAAGGGCCACACTAATGACTCTGCTGCTATGCAATATTACAGTCGGCGCTTCGTCAACAAATATGTTGGCTTCTCATGAGGTGCTCGCCTATGCAGGCAGGATGGTCGCTAATCGTGAAGTCTCTCTAACAGTAATGAAGTTTTTTTTCATGTAATAATGTTGGAGTAAGTGGGTGGTGACATCTTTTTGCGTGAAGAATGTAAGAATCTGGACTGTTGTTTATGTAGAAAACCTTAATTAATTGCGCTTTTTTAGGTTAAATTTAATTTTGAAGAACTAAATATATGGGAATATTATTAATTCATTGCAATAAAGACTTTAATACAATCAGTCGATAAATTTCATGCAAGTTTTAAGATATTTCTATAGAATTCCATGCAAGATAACAAAACTAGAATAAAATTTAAACGAGTAGTTAAATTAAACAAAGTTTTTAACATACACACTTAACACATACCATACTAGAGTATTAAACTTATAGTTTGAAATATTAAACTAAAGTAGTGTAAATAGAAAGCATTGTTGTTAAATATTAAATTCTTTTGTTCTTCAAACTCGAATGTAAATGATGCAACCAGTCTCATTGCAAAAAGTCTTTTATGATTCTAATAATTTAATTTTTAAAGATTAATGCATAATCTTTCAAATTCTACGAATCAAAGAAATATAATTTTGATTATCTAGGTATTAAACCTGAGCAGCTGAATAGAAAGATTCTTTGGGAAAACAGAAGTTTACTTAAGTCTTGTTTCTTGAAGTTCCTTTTCCAAGAATTTCTTATTATCTTCTAGGTTCAAGCTCCACGATGATACATATCAAATATTTTTCTTAATTTCCTTTTTGTTGTTCAATGTTCAATAACGGTACCACAACTCGTTTTATCTGTATCATCCCTACATTTGAAGAATCTAGTTCTTCATACTTTTTAAATTATAATTTTTTTATTAATTTATTATCTTATCAATATAAGCTTATGTGTTGATTTTCTTTTTATGAATAATTGGAGTAGAAAATCTGATCAATATCTTATTCTAATTTTGGTATATTAAAGTATAAGTATCCATATTAAATATTAAACTTTAATTTTTAGATTTAATTACCACATTGAACAGTGGCGAAATTTCTGTGGTTGCCATGGAATACATGGCAATCTGTTGACCGGTAGGCTTCAAGGGGGCAAAAACTCCAAATCCTTTCTTTCATATTTAGATAGTGATTAAAATTGTGATAATAGTTGGTTTTAAAATTTATTTTTTAAAATATATAAAAATAATATTATTTTATTTTAAAAAAAATTGTTTTAATATTAACATATTAAAACAAATAAAAATTATAAAAAAATAATTTTAAATAATAATTAAAAAAAATCTTACACACATGTAAAATTCTGTCAGTTCTAACTAAAGAAATAAGAAAAAACAAGAGCATGTTTTATGTTAGCATGATAAGTTGTCTTATAATATTTTAATGAATGGATGACATTGGTTTTAGAAATCTGAAGGCATGGTAGACTGAGCTAAGAGAAGATCATCAACTTGTCAACCCTGACCAAGAACGTAAGCTAGCCACTGCCCCATTTCACGCACGTCCACATCCCTTGAAAAAGAGGAAGTATTTCTCTCTTTCTCTGTGCTTCTATTCTTCATAGCTAGTATTTGCATTTCAGGTAGTCATTATTTGCGATGGTGAGATTTGTCCAATTGTATCATCCCCTCCCTGATCACGCGAGATGGAGACATGCAGAACAATATTCCCGCGATCTTCTTCAGACTACAGAGGAAGTTGATGATGAGTCCAGAAGCACTACTCCTCATCATGTCTTTATATGTCGAAGAACTCATCCTGGTCACTGCCTGGGCATTTTCCACGGAGAAAACCCTTTGACCTGCTCCTTTAACATCATCTTATTTGATCTTGTTTTGATGATTTTGATTACTACCATGCTCCGTCTTCTTCTCAAGCCTTTAAAACAGCCAAGGATCGTCTCAGAGATTATTGTGAGTAATTTCTGCTATCTTATTTTGATCTGGAAAAATTCACACGATCATATATATAGGTACTTGGTTCAAGTGGCATGTTCCCAGAAATTAGTTGGCCCAAATTAATATAGAATGAATGGGCCCTCCTCTATTCTTAATCATCTTGAGGGAAGCTACCTCTCATTTTCTGTTTTATATTTTGATATTTGATGCGTACATATATGTGGGTGTATGAATGTATTAGTTTGTGAGTATTTCAAATTGTTTCCCTACTAAATTTTTGCAATGCAATGATGATTTTTAAGGCTGGCATATTCGTTGGACCCTCTGTTCTAGGCCAGAGCAAGAAGTTAACCGAGCAGGTGTTACCAGATAATGCCCAGTTTTTGGTGGCGAATCTTGGAGCTATTGGTTTTGCATATTTCCTTTTTGTGACTTCAGTGGAAACGGATTTCAGTGTACTTAGAAAAGTAGGGAAGAAACATGTCTACAGTGCTGTGATAGGAGTCTTTTTTCCAATTACAACAGTGTGTATAGTTGCACGCTGTTTTAAATCATCAATTCATGGGAACCTTGCAAAACCTGTTGGGATTGGAAGCGTTGCTTCAAGTGTGTCAGTAACTGTATTTCCTGTGATTTATCTTATACTTAAAGAGTTACGACTACTAAGTTCTGAGGTTGGACGGATGGCAATGGCCACAGCAATGGTAAGTGATGTGATGGGGATTATTCTTGTTATTGCATTTGTAGCAGTGAAACATGGTCAACATAGTGGTGCCGATGCTTTGTGGTTTTTGATTTCTGTGGTAGTTCTAATGGCCTTTGCGATTATTGTGATTCGGAGCGTACTGCTCTGGGTTGTTGAAAAAACCCCCGAAGGGAAACCTGTAGATCGGTCATATGTGGTTCTCATTTTGCTGGGGGTATTGGTGATGACATTTTTTAGTGACATGTTTGGTCTGGTCTTTCTTCATGCATCGTTGCTGCTTGGGATTGTGATGCCTGATGGGCCTCCACTAGGGGCAACCATGGTGCAAAGGAGCCGAACAATAGTAATGGAGCTTCTTATGCCATTTACATTTGCAATCTTGGGATTGAATGTGGATGTCTTTGCCATGGCCAATTATGGCTGGTCGAATTTGGAACCGCTATTTGCCATGGTTATTGCAGGGTATCTCTCCAAATTGATTGCGACTTCTGTTGTTGCTCTCTTCTTTGGATTTCCATTCAAAGAGAGTTTCACTCTTGGTCTCATGATGAACTTGAGAGGTTTATACGAGGTTACAATATTTTTGAAATGGCTGAACGAAGGGGTAAGCTCTCTATGCTCACATATTCTCTTGAAAACATGATTAATTTTTTGAAATTTCGAAGGGCGAAGGGAAAAGGTTCAAAGTTAATTTCTTAGATTGAAAGAAACTAGCCAGCGTAACCAAGCTCCTATGTGAACAACTAGATATTGTAGTGTAATCCACCTTTCCTTTTTGATGAATAGACCTGCTTTGATTTTGATTGCAGTGTGCAGGTTTAATTGTAGTTTTAGGGCTATGTTGGTGGCCATCCCCTAGTTAGCTCTATTATCCTCTTATCATGACTTGTAGCTTCCTTTTTCTGGTCTTTTGTCATCTAATAAAATTACGTCGCTCTTCAAGGAAAAAAAAATGCCATGAGTAATTTGGGCAGAGGAGGTAAATTAATGAAAGTTTAGTCTAAAGATGAAATGTGATGGGAACTTAGTATAGGTTAGTTGGACTGAAAAGGCCAGCCCTGTACTTGGAAAAATGCACGTCTTCTTCATTTCCGTTTTCTTTTCGAAGTATATTGTAAGAGACAATTAGAAAACGTTGGCATAATGGCTTTCAAAACATTTCACTTTTTGGATTTTTAGGTTCTTACATTTTTTGTTTGCTCGCAGATTTTGGAGACACCTACCTACACATTGATGCTGCTATTAACAACATTGATGACTGGCACATGTTCAGCTTTGATTTGCTTCATCTACGATCCCACAAAGCAATACATGACAAACAAAAGAAGAACCATACAACACACCCCTCCAGGAACAGAGCTCTGCATATTAGTTGGCATACACGATGAAGAATGTGTAGCAGGGCTCATTAACCTCCTCGAGACCTCACATCCAACTATGACCAGCCCTTTTGCAGTCTATGCCATCCATCTATTTGAGCTTGTAGGCCGTGCGTTTCCCGTGTTCATAGACCATGATAAACCAGAACGACCACCCAAGTATATAAACTACAAAAAAATTCACAATGCCCTAAAGATCTATCAAAAACCAAGAAGTGAATATGTCAAACTACGTTCCTACACTGTTGCGACTGTGAAGCGAACTATGCACCAAGACATTTGCGATTTGGCTTTGACATATAAAGCTACTCTAATCCTCTTACCTTTCTGCAATAAAAGACTTCATAACCTTGCAGGAAGTGAAATTGTCAGGCATGTTTATGGAATGCAATCTATAAACTCTAGAGTCCTAGCCAATTCACCTTGCTCAATTGGAATTCTTGTCGACAAGGGTTACACTCATAACCCTATTGCCATGCAATACTACCATCAGCTCTTCTTTCGCAGATGTGTTGTTCTATTTTTGGGAGGAGCGGATTCTCGAGAGGCACTTGCCTACGCGGACAGGATGGCTACTAATCCTGAAGTTTCTCTAACGGCGATAAGGTTTCTCTCATACAATAATATTGGTGATGATGAGATGGAGAAGAAGCTTGATGACGGGGTGGTGACATGGTTTTGGGTGAAGAATGAAGGGAATAGCAGAGTGGCTTATAGAGAGGTGGTGGTGAGAAATGGAGAAGAAACTCTAGCAGCAATCCAGGCATTGGACAACGATAATAATGAACTTTGGATAGTGGGAAGGAAACAAGGAATAAACCAGGTTCTCCTTGAGGGATTGTCAAAGTTGAGTGAAAATCCTGAATTGGGAGTGATTGGGGATTATGTTGCGTCCACTGATTTTGGTAGCACAGCTTCTGTGTTAGTAGTACATCAGCAAATTATGAGAGGATGAGGGCTGGCTACTGCTGACGTTTTATCAGAGATAGCTTTGGTAGTAGGTTTTCTGAACATCCCTGTGTAAAGACTAATTGAATTTTATTGTTATTTTTTTAAAAATACTGGGAATTATATCTTTACCCGATTTGTTGATCAAGTAGATATCAAATGCGATTCATCTGGAATGCCACTGGTGCAAATACTGTCTTGTAACGGGTTCTTCCATCAGGTATTTGCCAATTGTAACTTCTGGAGGTTCTTTCCAGCATTAATGCAACGAAGAACTTGAAATCAAAGGGCAGCTGTTAAGAAATGGAAGCACCAGTTACATGTATCCTCGCCATATAAATTAGTCTTCAGATAAGAACAACCTACATGGAAGCATTATGAAATGCAACTACGTTGATTACACTCTAAAAGTGTAGATTTTCTATTGACCGATGCCAAGTTAAACAATTCGCGACAAGAGATCTAACTGTTAGAACTTGGAAACTCTCAATCCATAAGTTTCAAATCTTCATCGATGGTGGGCTGGCATCTTGTTCGATAGATCTGTATACTTTAATTCATAAGTTTCAAATCTTCATAGATGGTGGGCTGGCATCTTGTTCGATAGATTATGTTCAGTCCAGCCCCCAGCTCAGATTCAGAAATGGTCAAATAAGACGATATCACAAGCCTGTATACTTGTCCATATACTATTTACCATCCAATATTACTGGGGAAAAAGAAAAGGCCAGATTGAGATCAAGGCGTATCTTTCGTCTCACTTGAGCAAACTGCATACATGTTACAATGATAGTATTTTAGAGAGCATTGATAAACTCCACCCGTTTTTTTCTCAAGAAAAGAAAAGAAATGTTGAATAATTGGCTATGTCTTGGTTAATCTGCATATTTAATTCTAAATTAAAAGTGGACTCTATAGAAAAATATTTTTCAATATTAACTCTATAATATAAAATACTAATATATCTAAAAGTCTTATTTTATATCGAAAGATTATAAGCTTTATGCTTAAAACTCTTTTGTTCTTAGATGAAATTTAACTTTTCTCTTTTTTGTTTTATTGGTTTATACATATTTTAATTTATTTTATTAAATATAAACAATAAATTTCTATTAAAAAAATTAAATATCAAAAAACACATCTATAATATTATCATATTTCTCTCTTATATTAAAAATTAATTTAAAATTCTACCCTTAAGCAGGGTTGCAGCACCAGTCAGAACTAAAAGTCACCGTTAAGACTAACGAACCTTGAGTTTTCTTTTTCTCCAAGAAAAGGAAGAAAATTCTAGCTTCACAGCAGGCTAGTGGAATATTCCGTTATTATTTTTTAAAAACTCATAATATTGACACCTGTATATATAAAAATTATCAAACCTATATACATAAACAAACAAAATAATCATCTGCTCTCTAGCCTAAAACGACTTGTCTGCGCTTCCAAGTTCCAACCATTACCATCCAAGTCTCAACAAAACACGCCCTCCCTTATCTCACTCCATTACAATACTGCCACGTGTCCAACCAAACTCACCCTGGCCCTACCAAATTAACCAGAGATAACCCCATATAAAATCACAAGTTCCACAAAATCGTAAACACGCAAAACCCTTTCGCCCCAGCTCTCTAGAAGCCTCTTTCTGTCTATCTGATCGCCGCCTCTATCATCATCCATCATGCCTCGCCGAAGCTCTGGAGGTCAGATTTTTACTTATATTTGTTAGTTCTTCTCTGGGTTATGTTTATTTCTTGAGTTTGTGTGTTCATTTGTGCAACTTCTTTGCTTTAGATTTTGAGAAAACGTAGGCAAGAATGCAAATACAATTCTGTTTCTTTTCTTCTCTGTTTTTTTCCCCCGTTTTGCGGTTAGGGAGGCCGGGTCGTCTTGATTATATTTTTCTAGTCGTTTTTTCCTTAAAAAAAACATGTAGTTTGTGTTAGTCTTCTAATTCGTGAAAGTTAATGTCCAGCATAGAGTTTGTTTCATTTTATCTGTTTAGATCTTGAAAGATGCCTGATTGGTATGGGTTTCCATGTTTTTTGCTGATATAAATAAGTGGGTAGCTTGATTTCTTGTTTAGTTAATATTGAACATGAAAATTTGGCATTTAGATTCTGGTGTTTTTCAGCTTTTATAATTTTTGGGTTGATTCATTCATGTCTTGAATACCCCTTTCTGATCCGTTTCATTTCATTGTTTGGGATAATCTTTTGAGCCCTTTACGGGTTTCCAATCATTTTGTTTATAGACTTTTGTTAATCAATTCTGCAACTTGCATGAAATACCGATGACCCAACTTCTTATTTACACATAATTCAATGTTTTGCAGGAAGATCTGCCCGCCCAGCTCCTCGTCCTGCACCAGCACGCAGCCCACCTCCCCAAACAGGTAATGTTGCTCTGCAGAATCTTGCAGTGTATTTGAAGATCTCAAAACATCTTTTAAATATACTCAAGAACAGATTTAGTTTTCATGCATCACATTTAGTTTTGGATATAGGATTTGAAATGCAATTTTACGCTGTCATCTTAAATTTGGCGTTGCTTTTTTTAAGCAGAGCTTGGCTTTAATTCATTATTTTTTTCCTGATGCAGTTAACCATGCTCCTCCACCAGCTCATACTCAGAGTAGTGGTGGTGGATCATTGCTCGGAGGCATTGGCTCAACCATAGCTCAGGGTATGTGAAAAATGGAATGTTGTTGTCTTGGGATTGAAATTGTCACTTTCATGTTGTATCTTAGGCATGCTATATATGATTTGAATCAGCATAAGTCTGAATTTTTCTGCTCTTCTGTTCTCTCTTAACACAGGCATGGCTTTCGGTACTGGAAGTGCAGTGGCACACAGAGCTGTTGATGCGGTGATGGGTCCTCGCACTATTCAACATGAAACCATAGTCTCTGAGGCTGCTGCTCCCTCAGCACCCGCTGCAAGCAGTATGGGTGGTGCTGATGCATGTAATATCCACTCCAAGGCATTCCAAGATGTACGTGAACTTTTCTCATTTGGTTACTTTTTTTCTAAGATTAACCATCTTAAATTAAGTGATATTTTTAATGTCTTCTTTCTTATTTCTGGTTGTAAAATTGCTTGGAGAATGCTAGAGAGTGACAGTTTGGCAAATAATTTTCTTCTATGCTGCCTCATCCTTTAACCTAACTCCCATTTTTTGTCCATGCATCATCGTCATGTTTAATTTGAACTAGTGCTTTGTCCAAATCTCATCCAATGATTTCTGACTAGGTTCCCTGAGATAGGGATCGGTAAGAATAGTAAAACAATCTGCTCAGTGGTGTCATTGCGAGAACAAGTTATTCAAAACATATTTTAGACTCCAGTCTTCAATATGAGCATTATAACTTAGAGGCTTTCTCTTGCTAAATGCTTGGTTTTTAATTTTGTTTTTCTTTCTGTTCATGCCTGATGCTGCTTGTATTTTTTTATGTTATACCCAAAGTTAGGTTATTAATTGCTCTTGCATTGTTTCACTGGTCTTCCTTGTAGTGTGTGAACAACTTTGGAAATGACATCAGCAAGTGCCAGTTCTACATGGACATGTTGACCGAGTGCAGGAAGAACTCAGGCTCTATGTTGAGTGCCTAAATGTTGGCCCATTGCTTTGCCATGAAATGGAGTATTGGCTTTGAACTATATTTCTATTTTGATTTATGTGATGGTGATGAAGCTATAGTCCATCTATGGTACATTTATTAATTTTTGTGGTGAATTACTAGATGCTGAGATTCAAATACTCGACCTTCCAGGTTATTATTGAAACCTGGTTATCTGTGTTTTGTTCCATCAAGTGCACATTCATCTGATCGAATGCCAATGGTTGGTCTTGAATAATTACGGACAGTGATTCATTGATGTTATCAGCTTTCCTGATTCTTAATAATTTTGGTATTTCCGAAATATACACACTTATTCGGAAATATTAAGAGAGTTAATTTGCATGACTTGTGTACGTGTTTTGAGGTATGAAGTTATGTTTTATGAATAAACTACGAGTAATAAGTCTGAAAATTTTCTCGGAGATAGTATGAATTTGAATCAATGTGTTATAGGTGAAAACACTTCACATCCAATTCAAGAATTTATTTTTACCTAAATAGGTTGGTATAATTTTGGGTGGACATCAGAAAAGAAAGTGTTATTGAAATTTACCCCTATTGTTGCAATTTTACCTTTCCAAAACCTTATGTCTCTGGCACACGCTTTAGAGAGTGCGTATTAATTAAAAGTCTATAATTGAGAATATAATAAAATCTCAAATTATAAATTTACAAAGTTACGATTTATGAAATCTGAGTTTTAGAATAAAAATCTCTAGTTTATCGCAAAAACTAAAGTTCCAGGTGTTCATGTGCGTGTTCCTCTCCGTAACTCTTTGCAATCAAGTTACCTTTTTCTTCTGGATTCTTTTCAATTGCAATGGGAAAATTTACAGGCAGAGAGGAGCTGCAGTGTATCATCTTCCCATAAATCCAAGAAGAAAACTGTTGCGTGCGATGCTGTTGAATTTGTCCAATCCCTTGTGATTCTCAGCCTTGGCAACAGCTTTACCACCAAAAATGCACCGCGTCACTGAACTCTTGCACTGACATAGACCGCACAAGATTGCAGGCATACCGACACCCTCCACCCATAAAACCACGAATTTATCATCTGGGCACCCTTTTATCCAATCTAGTTTTACATCGCACCATTGATCTCGAAGTCAATGTTGCTCACCATTGATCAAAGACTAGTGTCGTTTTGATTCGTGAGAGAATGACTGAAATTGTTTGCAAGAAGTTTATTGTTGTTGTTAATGAAAGTGTTAGCGTGTTTGTTTTTGTGTTCAAAAAATATTTTAAATTTTGTTAAAATTAACTTGTTTTATGTGATTTTAAATTGTGAATCAAGATTCTTAATCAAATAAATTAAGGATAAAATTCACAAAAACAATAACCAAATAAATAATGCAAAATAAAAAAATAGTAATTAAAAAAATTAAGACAATTTAATATAAAAATTAAATAAAATTGAGAAAAAGATCAATTAAAAAAATTAGGACTAAGTTTGACATAAAAATAAATTAAAAAAATGTTTAGGGATGAAATTTTAAAAAAAAAATCAATCAAGAAATATTTAGGGATGAAATTTTTTAAAAAAAATCAATCAAGAAAATAATTAAAAAAAATACCAATTAAAAAAATAAGAGCCAAATTTTATAAAATAATTAACAAAATCAAACCACTAAAGAGGTAATCGAAAATAAAATCAAATTAGAAATAATCAATGTAAATAAAATACAAAAATAAAATCAAATTAGAAATAATCAATTTAAATAAAATAATTAAAATTAAAAAAAATGACTGAATAAAAAATAAAAATTGAAAGGCTAATATAATTTTTTGCATGGTCAACACACAATTAAAGAGAAAAGAAAAAAAAAAGAAAAACAAGAAAAGCAAATTGGAGCAAAACTAAACCCAACAATCATACAACAACTACTTGGGATGGAAGAGAATATTAAAACAAATCAAATAATATAGCATAATTGTGATTCAAACAACAATAAACACTCCTAGAACCAAACAACAATAATAAAAAGAATTATCATGAAATGACAATCAAGCCACTAAAGCCAAAGCTAACAAATTTTAATTGCTAGGATAATGGAATAATTGAATTATTCATTAAACAATTAAAATTGCTATAAAACCCTTGGATCAAAGGTTCTTATTGTTAACTTTATATGGGCAATATGGTAATTGTATTATTATAAAAAATAAAAAGATATTGTTCCTAAAAAAATAAAGAATGATGAATTAACTGTATATAAAGACCATTTTACTCCTGAAACAAAATTTTATAAATAAAAAAAGTACAGAGTAAAGACAATAATTTCACTATAACCCAAGACATGTTTTAATAAGAATTGGGCTATAGTGAATTGGACTATATGATGGTCACTGGAAGCTTATATGGTCGTTAATTTTAGGGCCTGTGGGATAGTGAATTGGGCTATATGATGGCCACAGGAAGCTTATATGGTCGTTAATTTCAAGGCCCGTGGGATTAGTCGTGGTGCGCGCAAGCTGGCCCGGATACCCACATTAATCTAAAAAAAAGAATTGACTATAGTGAAACAGCACCACATAATTTAGAAAGAATCGGCTATAGTGAAACAGCACCACATAATTTAGTTTTTTAGTTAATAATATATAGAAAGAGTCATGGCAACCATTGATAAGGAAAACATCAAGTTCACGAACTCTTGCAAAATACACATCATCAATAATATACTTCAAACAAAATTCACAAAATAATAATGTAGTTTTTTTCTAAAAATAAATAAAAGTATTACAGTACCATTTGTCAGGATCCATATAAACTCCATGGGTGGCAAATTCACGAATAACAATGTCATGTCTGAAGGGCCATGATCCAATAACATTGCTCTCCTCACTTTATATATACACACACAGGCGTTGATCAATTGAAATAGTACGACATCATAGCTATATGTGTTTGATGGTTAAGCTAGAAATTAATGACTGGCCAGAAATAATGTCTGCTAGGACTACCAGGAAAAAATTGTGGCCAGTATAACGGTTCAGTGTCTCGAAAAATCATCAAATAAGAACAAATAAAAAAATATCAATGATGATGATGTCAAGTTTGTACACTTACTTCGAATAGAGCGATAGAAGGTAGCTGAAACGTCGTCATTATGCAGTCGATGATAATGATTATACACAGTAGACAGCACTTCATCATGTAGTTTAATCAGCTTGGACTTGACAGAAGGGGCTCTTTGAGACGGCGACTTGGCAAAGCCGACCTGTTTTTTGGACACGGCTGCGTTTGTTTACTGGGAGGTTTTGCAATTGTGGTGCGGAAAAAAAAATATTTTAATATTTTTTTAAATAAAAAAAACTTTGAAAAGTAACCATAATAATACAACTATCAAATATTTTATACATATTTTTTATTATATATAAACCATAATTATAATTTTTATTAAACATGTATTTAAATTCAACTAATCACATCTAATTATATTTTTAAAAAAATTATTTTTTTAAAATTACAACTATAATCTAAAAAATAAATGCAAGTCGACCTTAACTAGCAGCTCGTAAGATAATATAAAGCAAAAATCCCTCCTACGATATCCAAAAATCAAGTAGCATTTTTTAGTCATTGACAGTTGTTGTAGGACAAGTTCCCAAATCACCACATACAGGCCCAAAACATTGAAACGAAAGCTTCAAAATGGTACCCCATTTCGGTGCCTGCATTTTATTCAAGCAAGTATCCATGCAATATTATTTTAGATTTATTTGTTAAATGATAAAATGAACTACTTGATTTCCACAACATTCACTCCGGGTTCCTGGTTCATCCAAGCACACATAAACGATTTAACAGTTCGTTTGGTAAGAAATTGTGACCGAGGAGAGGGAATGAAGGAGACGGGAAGGGATAGAAAAAGATTAATGGAGATAATTTTCTTTGTCTGGATAGAATAGTGAATGAAGGGGTGATAAACATTAAATATCATTAATACCTTTTTAATTGAATGTAAAAGGAAGAAATGATAAATAGGATAAAATTAGATTTTTCAAAAAATTATAAAATTATAAAGTTTATAAATAGGATAAAATCACTCTCAATTTAAGGGTAAGACTTTAAAGGTAAATGAATTTTCTTCCCAAAATTAAACGTGTGTTTGGGATGTACAATGTAAGGTGTTTTTTAAAATATTTTTTTGGTTTGAAAATATTTTAAAATAATTTTTTATATATTTTAAAAAAATTTAGCACATAAAATTAGATTTTTCAAAAAATTATAAAGTTATTTCCTCCCCCCTTAATCACTCTCAATTTAAGGGTAAGACTTTAAAGGTAAATGAATTTTCTTCCCAAAATTAAACGTGTGTTTGGGATGTACAATGTAAGGTGTTTTTTAAAATATTTTTTTGGTTTGAAAATATTTTAAAATAATTTTTTATATATTTTAAAAAAATTTAGCACTAATATATTAAAATTATCATAAAACACTAAAAAAATAGTTTATTTGTTTTTTAAGCCAAAAATACTTTTAGAAAAATATCAATATATATATATATATAAAATACTCTTAAACACACCCTTAAAGATACATTGTAAATTTTAAAATATTTGGAATAATGTAATGAAACAACTATGAGACATCAATTAAAAATTATTAAAAAGATTGTGCGGAATGAGACCAAGTAAGAAACCAGAACATGTAAAAGAATCTAGGTGGTGGCCAAGTGGTAAGAACTTGGGATCAAGGGGTTTGCTCCCTCTGTGATCTCAGGTTCGAGTCCTTGGTTGCTCATATGATGGCCACTGGAGGCTTACATGGTCGTTAACTTCAGGGCCCGTGGGATTAGTCGTGGTGCGCGCAAGCTGGCCCGGACACCCACGTTAATCTAAAAAAAAAAGAGCGGGTCAAAAATCAGACCTTTGTAATACAGCTGAAATGAAATAAAAAAAAAACAAAACAAAACAAAAAACGTAGAGTACATTTTTTTTATGGTCTCTTTCCAGAAACCAGGAACGGCTTCTGTTTTCATGGTTTAAATGTGCATTCCAGTTTTTAAATTTCCATTGACTAAAAATGAGCTGGATTTAAAAAATAATATAATTTTTTTTAATTTGTTTGAAAATATAGTTATAATTGTTTTTTTAAAAAAATTATTGGGAAATATATAAAAATAATATATTTTTTAAAATTTATTTTTAATATCAGCGTATCAAAATAATTTTAAAAAATAAAAAAATATTAATTTAAAGTAAATAAAAAATATTAAATATTAAATTTTTAAAAAAATATTTTTATAATACAAAAATAAACTGGAAAAAATTTGAAATATTTGACTGTCAGTTTCAGAAAACGATAAAAATCAAAGCATACCAAGAGCCCATGACCCTCAAGATTGAATTAAAAATACTAAAGAATGCTAAAGAATGCTCATGAAAGGTCAAAAGTGAGGCCCCCCCCTGCATCATCCTCAAAGGCCGTGCTAAGAGGGTGATTCGGAAAGCATTTCAATCGGAACTTAAAATTTAAAAATATTCCCTTTGTTTTAAATTAATTTTTTAATTATTTTGATGTTGATGTTTAAAATAAAATTTTTTTTTTTTAATATTTTTTAATTGTTTTGATGTTGATGTTTAAAATAAAATTTAAAAAATATATATATACTATTTTAATATATTTTTAAATATAAAACACTTCACAAAACAATAGGCATCACTTTTTCACTCGCCCTGGTCATCTCTTTGAACGGTGAGGAGCCACCATGACATAAACTCATGTTTTTTTATATTCGGGAATAGAAACTAGTGTATGGCAATAAAAAGTACCAATTGAGAAACTAAAAGTTTCAACTTTTCAAGAACGTAAGCTTCCTTGCAAAACACCCAATTCTTAAAAAACCACCTGCTTGCATTGTTAAAGTCATACATAGCTAGATTGACCAAGTACGCAACTTGCGGTTTGGCATAAATCACACGCTTGCCTCGAGGACACAACTAAGTAGTCCAGGCATGCAAGCTGTGCCTTCCCGTAAATTCCTCACTCCATGCCTAACCAACATAAACTAAACTTCTTCGAATGTTCCTTCCAAAAATATTTTATTATTTACAGGTCAGTCTATTTATTTATTTATTCTTAATGAAAATAAAAATTATAATCGAAGTCAACCCTTGAGAAAGTTGATGCACAGTTTCTTCCATGCCTCCCTATCTGGTTCGGTTCCCTCCACATTTGCCTTTATCTCGTCAGCGTAGGAGTCCTGATTGATAAATTAATTAAAAAGGGTCAGTCTAAAGGTTGAGTGCTGAGATCAATATTGGAAGTGAAGACGCATACCACTATGAAATCGCGTTGGAGAAGGCGGTTGATCAAGTGGAAGAGAATGTCTTTGGTGTACTCAGGGTGACCTTGGATGCCCATGATGTGGTCCCCACATCGGAACATCTCGACCCCGGTCTTATCAGACCACGCAATTACCTCGGCTCTAGCAGGAAGTTCCTTGACCTGGTATTATTACAAACGGTTGCAAAACGTTGGAACGGTATCCATTAAAATAAAGAAATGATTAATTATCCATGGATTGTAAGTTGGTGTTACAAAGTTCATTTTTTAACCGAACAAACCTCGTCTCTGTGACATTCGATCACCGAGAGGACAGCAGGCATTTTCACCGAGGAGGAGAGCTTGGATGAAGCTGAAAAATTGATGGTTGTTATCCCTATATCCCACCCTGAGACGGCGCGTCCAGTCTTCCCCCCCAGAGCACGGCATAGTATCTGATCAAAACCATAAAACGCTCTCTCAGAAGCAATATAAATTGTTATTGGGAACAAAATGTGTACAAAGTTTCAAGCAAATTATTTGCTTTGCCATTTTATAAAGCACCAACCAATAAAACAGCCTTTCATGTGCACTAATAGTATGATATGGACTTACATTTAGTTTGTCAACTATGTGCACAGAAAATATACACTTGTCACCCACAATAGCTATCAATCAACAAGTGAATCGAAATTGCCATAGGAAAGCACTACACCTCAAGAGATAGCCCATCACAAACAGTACTGATCATAGAAAGAACCCAAAAAACAAAATGTCCATAGTTCTCCAATATATATATATATAGGTTTCCATCAAATTTTGTCTACCGACAAATCTTATCTCAAAGTCTTGCATTAAGAATGAGACCATTTGGCTTCACATTTGCTTTGTCCACCATAGGAACCCTACAACATATGGATATGACCAGTTTATTTCGCCTCGTGGTGATGAGGTTACACAAAATGTACAA
Source organism: Populus euphratica (assembly GCF_000495115.2). Lineage (NCBI taxonomy): Eukaryota > Viridiplantae > Streptophyta > Magnoliopsida > Malpighiales > Salicaceae > Populus > Populus euphratica. The sequence continues at coordinate 5,353,910 of NW_011499847.1, read as the reverse complement.
CATGTGTTCGTGTCCCTTGTATGTGGACACGCTAATCTAACAAATATAACTAATTTATGCAATCAACTTTAAAAAAGAAATTTTACGCTCTAGGAGGAAAAAAAAAACAGAAGGCAAAAACTGTTGAAATTATATTGTAATGATCGCCGAAAGTTTCTATACATCATAACGTTACATGTCAATGGTTTTGCACTCTTACAGGCTCAAACCCCAAAAATAACGTAGAGCCAGAAGGATGTTTCTGTCCGGCCCCTCTTTTAACATCCGGAAAATAACGCATGGCACAGACACCGTTTCTAAAATGCAAATCGGTTTTCCCTTGTAACCTGTTTTTTTTTTCCTCAAGTAAAAAATTTATCAGTAAATGAAACTATTAAAGCCGAGTGAAACAGGTGCGGAGCCAATTGCACATCATTCCCGCATCAGTGGAATGGATGGCTGAGCGACATGAAGCATAAAAGAATCAGCTGAGATAGCGCTATCATCTAACAACAAGGTCAGAATTAGCGGTGATGGAACACGCGCACATGAGTTATTTTCAAAGTGAACCACACTGGAAGTGCTACTACGGATTTTTTTTCAACTGCTTGGATTGGATGGATGCCTAATTCACTTTCTACTACTAGCATAAAATCTGTGCTTTTTTCCAAATTTATTTTATCTCCGAGTCTCGGTGCAAATATTTTATTCACAGTATCAACTTAAAACTTTTTTGACTAGCCTTCACCAACAGAAAACTAAAGATTTAAAACTGGCAACTCTCCCCAAAGCATTCGTATCCAAGCTCAAGATAGATTTTGCCTCTTTCTGTCTAAAAGGATTTTCAAATATCTAAATGCAAATAAAGATTAATCCCGTGATATCTTTTCCTCCAATATAGGAAGGGAAGATTCGGCCCATCTCTTGCCCTTGCTAAGATAAAAACTACTGTTTCGTTAAAAATGAGAACGGTAATTATTTGAGAAATCAATGCCGCTACGAAAAAAAAATACAAAAAAAAAACTCAAATACAGTTCAGTTCCATGGGACGACAAGCGTTCCAAAGGCATGAAACTATAAGGACGCAAAAAAAATATCATGACTGCGATATTAAAAAAATAAAGGGGGAAAAAGAAAGAACTAAATCAATAATTAAATACCTGGTGGCCGAAGCAAATACCCAGAACTTTTTTCTTTTTCGAATCCAGTTTCTTTAACAGGCTCATAAGCCTGCAGATCCAGACATCATTGCCATGAGCATCATTGCAGCTTCCAGTGATCACAAATCCATCAAAGGTGTCAGTCTCATCATCTTCAGGGAACTCTCCAGAAGCCACCCTGTAAACATCCCATGTCTCTCCTTCTTCAGCCAACATTCTCACAAACACCCCAAAATACCCTCCGTACATCTTTATCACGTATTCTGAGTCCTCTGCACATAACAAAACCGCAAACCTCTTGCCACCCATTTGTTTTTTAGCAGCAAAAGAACTCAGTCGTTTTTACACTTGATATGAAAAAAATGTGACTTCCTCTCTCTAAAAATGAGAGAGAGAGAGAGAGAATAGGAAGAGGGTTTTCTCTAAGAGACAGCCCGAGATAATTAGGGGGATTTTGTTTTCTATGTTTGTTCTAAAGGTGTTTTTATCGTGAAAATAAAGGATTGTGTGTTTCGTCAGAGAAAACAAGCTGTATATAAAAAGAACGGGTTTGTAACTAGGTCGTGTTTTTCGGTCTAATTTACAATTGTGTCCTGATTGATTTGTTTACCAAATTAGCCTTGATTTTTGTGATTGCTTTCTCTTTTTAGGTTTTCAGTAGGTGGGATTCATTTTCGTGGATCTCGCAAAAATTAGGGCAAATATTTTGTACAAGTAAAGTATTTTCTTTAGCAGGCTTTTTTTCTTGGTTAGAAAATGTTTTTATAAAAAATAATTTTTTTATTTTTAATTTTTTTTAATATTTTTATATAATAACATCAAATTACTTTTTCTAACATGTAAGTAACTGTTTTGCGAGCTTGTTAATGAAGTAACATGTAGCGTGTGTGTATTATTGTGGTGTATAATACTTTTAAAAATTCATATTTATTTGAAAAATATATTACAATAATTCTTATTTTATATTTTTATATTTTTTTATATTAATATATCAAAATAATTTAAAATGTCTAAAAGCATATAAATTTAATATTTTCTTCATCGTTGGTAGATGAAATACCTGCAAGTAAAGCAATGTTTGCATTAACTTTGTTATTTTTTTTTGTCACTGTTGCAGTATTGAAATTGTATATCTTGAAGAGACAACACTTTCTATATACTTTGCCTCCTTGCTATCTGAAGAGATTGAACATAAGATAAATAATAATAATATGATTGTTTAATCTTGATATAAAGTTTATTCATAATCCTCTTGTGAGTCTTTATTTCATTGATTATTTCTTGAAAAAATAGCCTACAAGGCTATTCAAATATTAAAAAAAAATCTTAATTACTAAAATCTTAATTAAATTGAAAATTCAAATCTCAATTGGAGAAAAAGAAAAACGAAAACAACAAGAAAACAAAACCATGAGCAGTAACTTCTAGGTCAAATTAGCATGTTGTTGACGAGCCTGGCTGAAGCTATCTTCCTAGCTGTGTAAGTGTGTGTGTGTGAGGCTTGTAAGATTATCTACCAGTGATCTCGTGTGTGACTGTGTGTGTCCTTTACTGCAAAGTAATTATTCTAAAGTCAAATAATTCAACCCTAGCTGAATAAGAACAGAGAACTGTACACATCAAGGGAAAACAGGTTTCACCAAAAGGGAGGGGGGCGCAAGAAAATGGGCATTCAAATCAATACCACTGTGATCCAATGATAAAAGAGAAGGGAGATGGTACGGACAGTGACAAGTTAGAAACATCAAGTGCGACCACATTCAAAGGATTTTTAAAAATTTATTAGTTGTTATTTTTTGAAGTATTATTTATTTAAAAATATATTAAAATAATTTAATTTTTATATTTAAAAAATAAAATTTTAAAATCAATATATTTAAAAAAATAAAAAAAAAATCAAATTTTGTACAAACCGCTTTTTTGTCAGGACGGAACACCGAATGGAGGCTTTGCCGTCTTTTTTGCAAGGTGGACAGGTATCATAAAGGCAGATTAATTATCATAAAGTTTTTATTTGAGATCAGGAAAGCTTCTCCATGAGGCCTTAATGGACCGCAGACTCGGAAATCATACAGCAAACATGTAGGCCAGATTATAAAAGAAGTTAGAAATTGATTGTTTTATTGCTTATCGGGTAAAACATAAAATTATTTGCGAGCTCATTAATTCTACTATATGAATCATAGAGTTTTAATCTAGATTATATCAACTATTATCAGCGGCTATAAAGCCAGAAGACAATCACATTAGGAGCGTGAAGTAATCCAGTACCGTTCATTATTTGTTTTCTCTTGACAACGTGAGTAATTGCCGTTTACAAGAATCATTGGCGACCAGTGATGGATTTCCATTTATGCACGCATTAAGGAAAGTGTAGAGACAACGAAGGGACCAATAACAAGATGTGATGTGGTCCATGCTGGCAACCATATGTATCATTAAAGCAAAATACTGTGGTAACGTTGCGACATGTCTTAATCACTCGCGTACATCCCATTTCAAATGGCACCTTGATTACGGTTTACGAGCCCCCATGCCAAGCCGCGTGAAATGCCTTGACCCTCGTTAAACAATGATTGAGGATATTTGGGGTGTAAAACAAGGTTTGTATAACATGTTATTAATCATAGAGAGTTTTTTTAAAAAAGAATCTTCAAATTTTTAAGTGGCTTCTGTGATATTCTAAATATGATATTAAATTTTTTTAAAAAAAAAAGTAAAAGAGTTTTGAAGTTATAGATTATAAGAGTATCTCTAAAAGGAAGATACTATTTTAAAAAGTTAAATTAATAAATAATATGAATATAACTTTTTGTGCTATCCATGCATCAATAAAAAAAAATATTTGAAAAGTCAATTGTATTGGAATGTAAAAAGTATATATTTTATTTTTTTAATGAATTTGATGTTATTTTTTTACATGATTATATAATTGATTTTTTTAAAAAAATATAAAAGTCAAAATAATATTTTTAATTTATTTCTAACTTTCCATTATTCAGACCCCCTTGGAGATGCTCTTATGAGAAAGAAATGAAACAACATTATATTTTTACTTGAATTGATAGGAGCATTGCTAACTCATCGACTCATCGGAGTGATGCCTGACTGCATGCGTGACACAAATAACCATGACATTCTATTTTTTCAACCGCGACCTTGGTATATAATAATGGTTATATTTTGCTCCTGGACGCGTATGGTTCGAAGGTGGTAATTTTATACAATGAGACACGTCTTTTCATAGATTCATTGAATCATTTTAATATATGATTGGAAGTGGTTAATATATGCCTCCTCGAGAAACTGAAAATAAGGCACAGCTTTTTTTTTCATTTTATTCTCGAAAACAACTATATCAGGTTTTCTTTTTTTTTCGACGTGGTGTTTTTTTTTTAAGATTAACATGAATGTTTGGACCAGCTTACATGCACTATGATTAATCCCACAAATCCTAAAGTTAATAATCATATAAGTCTCAATGGCTATTATATAAGCAACCACGTAGTGTTTCTTATATTGCTGTCAAATTGATTTTTAGTAACTTTATATCATTCCAAGGGTATGTTTATTTCAGATTTAGTAAGTAACAAGAACAGTAACAATTTAAATCAAGATTATTCAGATCACAAAAGCATCAATTAAACATAAATTCTTTAAAATAATTTGTTTTCCCAATGAAATAAAAAAGCTATGCTTCCTCGACAGTGATTGCCAGGGAAATTAACACCTGTCATGACAACTGATACAGTTAATATCATTTTAGTCCTTTTTGTTCAAGCCTGACGACGTTGTCTTTGCAATTTCTTATAATTTGTGTGCATAACTATATGTATATAATAACTCTGATACTTGGACTCGAGTTAGCGCATGCAAGTGCAACTAGCAATATAAAGTGTGTTCCTTCGCGGTTTAATTGATTTTTTTATTAAATTTTTTATTTATATTTTCGAGTTGTTTTAATATGTGAATATAAAAAAATAAATTTTAAAACTAAAAAAATATATTCATTTTAATACCTTTCTATATAAACAATACTTTTAAAAAGATTTTAAATTCAAACAATTGTTTTATAATAATAATTCTTTTAATAGTTTCTCGCACTATCATTGATAAGCAATCCATTGAGAAAAGGGAACAGAAAAGGTAATCTAACGTAAGTTGATTATATATCCTGTCTTGATAACTTCATGGTAAATGTCCTAAAGTTGATGATGATATTATCATATTATACATTTTACTATTTGTTCCCATAGTATAGTTACTATATTATTCATTCGTTATTTTCTTTTTAATCTTTGCTTCGGGAAGTATGATAGTCTTTTTCTATTGATGTAAATATACTGTAAGAATTGAGTTGGGTTTACTATAGTTATTGCATTTTTAGATGCATAATAAAATAATGAATATCACCTTAGAATAAAATAATTCAATATTTTCTGGATGAGGATTATTTTATATTTTTTTGTTTAGTCAAACTGTGAAATTGTGACTTTACTCCTGCCATTTCATTTTCTATCATTGTATTCAGGGACTTTATAGTAATTTTATTGTGATTTGTTTATGATTGTTGATTAGAGGTATTTTTAGTTTTGTGCCTTTAAAAAAAATAAAAAAAAATATCAATGCGTATAAAATATATGTTAGCGTGTCAACTATATTGCCAACTTTAGGCAACTGACTCTTGTAGTTGTTCTAGCAATTTCGAATCATCAATAAATTTATTTTAATGTTTTTTTTATTAGATGATACATATATAGTATTTCGACATGGTTTGGCCAAGAATAATTTTTTGTTTTTTTGTTTTCTTCTCCTTCTCCTTGTTCATTGATTTGCATGCAGGTCATGAAAATCAAATTAGTTATTTAATAGATTTTTTCTTTCAATTTCATCCATCTTCTTTTATTTGTATTTTTTTATTAATATTATTTTTTTCTAATTGAATTTTATTTTTTATTTTATCAATGGTTATTTGATTTTTCAAATACAATCATGATTTTATTTTTTTTTGCATGGTTTCTTTATTGATTTTTTTTCTTAATTTCACCTCTTGGTGAAAAATTTAGTCCTAATCATTTTTATCATTTTTTTGGGATAATTTTGATTTTTTTAATTTCATCTTTATTTGATTTTTTCCTATTAGATTTTAATCTCATTGTTATTATTTTTTTCTTTTGCAAGTTTTTTTATTGATAGTTTTTTTAATGATTCTACTATTCAAGATTAAATTTGATGACATTTAAGTTTTGTATTTGAAACCTAAGTACATAATCTAATAAGTTGTGAATTTTTTAGATTAAATAAGGTTTAAAATATCAACTTATGATTGTTTTGTTTCTTTTTTTTAGGCCGACGTTTTCTTTTCTTTTACTTTTTTGAAGTTTGACTTCTTTTGTTCTAATTTTTTTTATTTAGATTAACATCAGGTTGTTTGATAATCCAAATAAGTTTGGGTGTGATTCTTTTTTATCTATTTTTTGGGTCAATTTATTTATCATTGTTATGTTTTATTTTCTATATTATTTAAATTGTCATCTTGACCAATGGCCTTGGACAGTGGTGGAGATAGAAAATTTTAATTAAGGAGATAAATTATAAATATTATATATTATATATTACATAGATATATATTTTATATAGAGAAATCAATTTGAAATTCATGTACTACCTTATATCAGGTAAAATTAATTTAAGAATATTTTTAAAATAAAAAAATTATATTATAATTATTTTTTTCAAGTTTTTATATTTTAAAATCACTTGATAATAACTTCATTATTGATTTCATTAAAGATATTCTTTCTCAATATATACAATGAATATTTTATTAATCTATTTCTAATTTTTATAGGGATTGGTGAAATTATTAGCAATAATTTTTTGTTAATTTGTTGTTTTACACAAGTAGCTTAAATATAAATATTAATATATATTTTTATTGTATTTCTAATTTTTTTAGTTGTTTAGTACTTCATTTTTAATCATCAGTATGTTAATCACCGTTATTTTTATACAAAATTTATAACAAAATACATATTAATTTCTCAAAATTTATTTCAATTCATATTTATATGGATATAATATTATACATAAACATATTAATTTAACATATTCATAAATTATCATATTATTAAGGAATAAAACTAAAATTAAACAATAAAATAAATAGAAAAAATGAATGAAACTCGCCTAAAATATTAAATATAAAGTATAAAATATTACTTGTTTAATCAATTAATAGTTTAAATTTTTTTAAAAAAATTATAAAAGAAAAAGACATAGGAACAATAATTAAAAAAAAAACTTGTTAAATTATTATATTAAAATTTTAATATAAAAAATATTAAAAAAATTAAGGGGGCAATTGCCCTCTTAATCCCCTTTGGTTGTGTACTTGAATTTTTTTCTTACTTTTAAATTTTTTACATAAAAAGTTAATATTTCACCTACGGCAAAGTGAGGGCAACATGTCTAACAATTTTTTTTTTATGGTGAAAATGTTTCTATTATAAAATACCAGAACAGCTTTTGAGAATAAAATGTGGATCATCGATGAAAGCACTATGGGGTAACTTATAAATATTCTACAAAACAAAGAGCTAATATTGCAAATTTCCAAATTACGCGGGGGTAAGAAAGGAAAGGAGAAGAAACTAAAGTGCATGGCATGGCCGTGGAGAGACTGTTATAATTATTTGAGCAAAAAAATAAAAATGCAATGGAGGGTATTATAGTAAAATAGCATGGGAATGCGCTATAATTTTTTTTTTATGAAATGCATTACACTATAATCTAAGTTGGGAGATTTATTTGTAATTAATTATTTTGTAATTTATTATTGTATGGAAATTTGAGTTTGTTTCGACGTGTCGGGGTTGACATGTGGAGGTTACCACGTGATATTCTATCACACTGTCACAGTCACGTGCAGTTATGACCCAGTGGTGCTGATACACGTGTATGGCCAGAATTTGTTCACTGTCAATCAAGACAATTAATAAATCAATTGACTGAGCTCAAGCTTGTTTTCTTTTTCTTAAAAAAAAATGAAGTGAATCACCTTTGAAAACACGCCAGCTTGGACTTTATATTGGTTCATATCCTATAACCAACATCATCGCCGTGTAACCTTTTTTTTTTTAATTAAAATTAGTAGTAGAAAATTGTCAGAATTTTTGGTCCGAAACATGGAATCGGGAGTTGCTTTTGGCTTGCGGGATGGCGTTTTTAAGACCACGGTTTTATTAAATTTGAACTTTATGGATTTTAAGTGTATCGAGTTTTTTAAATTATAATTTTAGAAAAGTTATCAACCACCTACTTTTGACTAAACTTATTTTTTTAAAAACTCAACTACAACATAGACTTTTTTATATTATAATATCTTTTATGTTTTACCCAATCATACAGTAGAAAATATTTACCTAGCTAAATAGCTTATGTGCTTTAAAGTTTAATATTGTAAAAGTTAAAATAACGTATTTTTTTTTATCTATAAAGACATTTATTTATTTATTTTACATATAAAAATTTATCTAACAATAATTTTTTAAAATCATAATTAAAAATATATTTTTAAAACCTATTCTTTTAAAAAATCACTATTATAAAAGCCATTTGAACTCATAGCTGGCTACCACTGAATACGATTTTTAAGGGTTTTTCACCGCTGTAGCTGCAAGATTGTGGGCATCGATAGCCCGCTTATGCTTGAATGACATGTACTGTCTCTCACGTGTGTAAATGACACGAATGATTATAATCTTATAATTCTTCTTAATTCTTCCTTTAGAAATAGAGAATGCCTTTTACGTGTGGGAGAAAAAACGAAGGAAATCCAAATTCTCGAGACCTAGAAAACGTGGCATTTACGGATACGGTCGCTCTCTCTTTTCGTGCAGGGCTGTGAAACATTTTGTGGATTGTGACGCGAGGTGCCCCATTGTCTTTTTCTTCTTCAGTTGACGGTGTTCCCCTTCTGTTGAGTTCTATAAGGAACCCCGTGGATGGATAAAATTGTCCGTCAGTATGATTTATTTTAAAGATCGTACCGTGCCTGGATTCCGTATCTTCCAATCGATACGTGCCGTATGGCGTAGTCCACGTAACAATACAAGCAACATAATTTTCAGGCGTCGCTGCCTGGACTCCTTACACATAAGCCTTCCCTTTTATGTTTAACTAGAGGCACTTCTCCTTCTCCTTCTCCTTCTCCTTCATGCTTGTGTCTATGAAAGCGTAATGATATTCAAACGCGTTTTTATGTGTTTATGCTGTTGAATAAATAAATAAATAACAGCAGCATAAAGCGTTTGGCTGTGTGGTAGCTTTCACGTTTTACTGTCATTGCAGATATCAGTTGTTTGCTGCATGATAAATTATTATTTACTATTAATGATACCTTTCAAAATTTGCGGACGCGTTTATGTTCTGTTGAAAGCAGCTCCAAGCTGCTTTATCTGTGTCTGCGTGGTAACAAGTGAAGTTTTTGTCAGGGAGTGAAAAAAGCTGCTTTTATTCGAATTGTGTTTCAATAGATAGGGAAGTTCACTTGCTCTCCTTGTTTGTTCGTATGTTTTTTTTTTTATATATTTTTTTTAAAAAATTAACTTAAAATAAAATAAATTTATTTATATTATCATATGAAATAATATTTTTTTAAAAAAATTTAGTGTAAAGTAAATTAAATTCACTCATACTGTAATATTAAATTAATTTTATTCTTGATAATATTTTATTTAAATTTATTATATGCTTAAAAAATTATAAAAACTATAATTCTTGTCGGATGAATTTTGTACATAATAAAATTATAGATGATTTAATAAAATAATAATTTTTTTTTCTATAAAGTATTATTTATTTCATGATATAATAGCAATAGTTAAATCTACCATATTTAAATTAAAAACCATCAATATTAATATATATATATTTTTAATTATTTTATAACTTTAATTTTAAAAGTATTCTTAATCAAATACATTAAATTATTTTTTATTCAACTTTAATTTTAATTATAATTTTAAATAAATATTTATTTTTTTAATTAATTTTAATTAAAAATATTTTTTATAATTACAAGGATGTATACGGCAATACCAAATAAACTTTACACGCATGGCGCATGTTGCTCAAGGGTGGTTGAAGATGATAAATCTTCCACCTGCGTTGTTCATGTTTCCGGCTTCCTGACTGGATATAGCTAGTGGCAATAGGGAGGACCTGGCATGGGGTGTTTTCGTCTTCGTCTAATTAATGTAATTTTATATCATATCCATTAAAAAAGAAAAACCCGATTCTTCCAAACTCTTAGTCCAAATATACTCCATCCCCAACCGTCCATTTAATATTTCTCATATATTGATTTTGAAGGTGTGAAAATTGCAGGCAGTGCACACCAGATATGATATTTCTTGTATTCTTGGGAATCGAAAGTTTATGGCAAGCGAGATTTTGAGTTTTAAAAAACTAGCGTGATAGTTCGATGTTACATTTTTTATACAGGGATCTATAATTTTAATTGTCAAGGAAAAAAAAATGCAAGGGTTTATTTTAACAAGAAGGAATGGCTGGTTGGGAAAACATTTTCAACAGTACGGATGCATGATTAATTTAATGTCCCATCATGCCACGTGTGCTGTTGAAAGTGTACTAGTAGTTAGTAGTTAGATGTCCTGCTTGTAAATTTATTATAATAATATTTTATTATTATTATTATTATTGTTTTTAAAAAATTGTTTTTAAAACAATTTAAAAATATATAAAAAATATCTTTTTATATGAAACATTGTTTTATCCGCGTTGCCAAAGTGGGTCTAGGTAAAGCAATTCTCTAACGGGTTTTCACAATAAAAGCAATTGATTACTTGCTGTTGTTTGTCGAGCAGAGCACTGCCAGCGGTCAGCTTTTCCATGCCTGTATATTCTTTTAAACAAGAACAGGGAGAAACGGGTAAATGGAAAACACGGGGCCACTGTAGAATCGTAGATAAGAGGAAGACAAATCATTGTCGTCAAGATGTTTAAATCACCCGTCCAATTCCATCCTCCTTAAATTAAAAAATAAAAATGAAAGGCGTTGATAAGCCGTTCGTTATTTGGTAATTGGTGGTCTTAAGTGCTGTATTAATTGTATAATTAAACCCCATTATGTAGATTTATGAATACTTAGTAGCTGAGAATGAAAGAAGATACATGTATTAGTAACGTCACTAATATTGGTGGAGAAGGAACAGCCTTCATACGCATGGAAGCCAGAGAGGCAGTCAACAGAGGCTCTAAAAGGCATGAGTTAATTCCCGTTGTCAACCTTGAACTCGAAAGTTCTGTTATCTTTCTTTCCTTTCATAAATAAACGAATGAAAGCATATTAAGCTAAGTACGTCTACAGCTATCCATACCTATTAATCTGCCTATATTAGTCTATATTAGAAGGGTATGGTTAATTAATAGGTTCATAAAAACAATTTGAATTTACTTAAAAATACAGCATGAAGCCTCGTAAGGAAGAATGTAATTCTTCGTTATTGTCTCATTAGTCCCCTTCATTGTTGAAAATCTTATTTTACTCCTTATATATGGTATTTTTCATTACAAATAGGCCCTCGTTTGCAAGTTTTTTTATCCTCGTATTTCTTAAAGCTACATTTTAGCTACTCTATCAAAAAATAATTATACAATTAACTCCATGCATGTCAAAAGTTCATTTTAATTGAAATTTAGGAAATATTTATTATAATTAATTCAAAAATATTTTTAAATTAATTGATGCATACTATAAATTGAGTTGGTTAATTGTGGTTACGAGTATTCATTTAAAAAATGTCGTCCATGGATAAAATTAGTGACGAAGATGGATATTAGGGAAGGGGATGATTTTCCCCGATATTTTATATTTTATGATATGTTATAGTTAGATTAAATTTTTAATATACAAATAAAATATTTAAAAATTGCTAAATAAATCTGCAATATTTCTCAAAAAACCATGATAAATTATAAAAATAAATTATAATAAATTTTAAAATCTAATTCTCAATCAATTTAATATTAAAAAATAAAATTTAAAAAATTAATTAAAAAATCTAAAAAAAAACATTTTCGAGTCATGAATATCCTAGATAAAATATCAAACTGGTTTTAAAATCTATAATCAGTATAATTTTCTCTGTAGTTAAATTTCAATTCAAAAGGGTTCTTACATGGTACCCTCAAAAAACATGACAAAAGAAAAGGCCGTTAAGGTGTCCTTCGATGATGCCAGTACTGCAGGCTATTTTCATGGCCGACGATTCCTATTTCCTAGCAATAAACCTCATCCGGTGTTTCATTTTTTTTATCTGATGTTTGTTGTATGCGCAATCGACAAAAATCTGGCTGCATTTTTGTTAATGGTAACAAGAAGATATTTTCTAAACCGCTTCCTGGACCCAGGCAGGTCATTTCACAGCAAGATTCAAACATTCATGAGACTTTTGTTTTTCCCCCTCCCCTGTAGCATACTCTCAAACTTGAGTTTTTCACCATTAGAAAAAAAAAAAAAAAACCGCTTGCTTGGACAGATGACACCAAAATAATGAAAAGAGAGAAGAATAGCTAATCAATGAGCTTGGTGCTCGTCAACGATTGTCCTTACAGAGTTAATTGTGGGCTGGAGGCCATATAATAAGGGGCGGCCCCTAATTTCTTCAACTCATCTCTCATTCTATATTAGGGTTTGAATTATGACTTGAATGTCGGATCTCTAACCTCTTTTACCGGAGCCTAATTTCGCTAAACTAACCTTGAAGCTCACCTTTTTGTGCGTGTATGAGCCTTTTTCGAGGGGAAAACGAATCCAGCACACATATTTGGTATAATTATATATAAATAAAAATGAGAATTAAATAAAATTTAATGCAATATATATCATTACATGGACCGGTGTGAGAGATGATGATAGACAGACGGATTCATGGAATTTGTTTTTTCAAATGTGAGGTGACAAGCATAGCCGGTAACGTACCTTAACAAGAGTGTTTAGGTTTATTTTTTGTGGGCTGGACTGTATGTTTTTTGGGCTTTTGCAGGCTTGAACCAGCGAGGGTTTTTTTATGGGCTGTATCTCTTTGTTCGACGATTTGGAGGCTGGTCCTTCGTTTTTTCTCTCCTTTTTTTCCACGACGTGGAGCTTCCAACACGAAGTGCCCATAAGCACTTTGCAAAGCCTAGGCACAGATGCGTCCAAACAGTTACTTTCATCTCTTGGAAACTCTCCTCTTTAATGGAGCAGTTTTTTGAATAGTCATTTAATGCTACCTATGCGAAACCAACATCCTCAACGAATCAATTTTATCCATGGTTTTCAAACCAACACCATCGACATTAAAATACGGTGTGTGTGTGTGTGTGTGTGTGTGTTTGTGTGTATAATTTGATCTCCATTTCCTATCCATAGATGGATCGTTTGACACAAATAATCTACAACCTATCACATAAATCTTTTGCGATTTCTCCGTTCTTAATCAGTCTCAACTCAAGTTGATCAAATTCTGTAATACCAACTAAACACAGTGAGAAAACATGCATGTTGCCGTCTTTGCATTCCCATTTGGTTGCCATGCTCTTTCTCTCGTTAATCTAGTGCAGAAGTTAGCAAGGGCTGCGCAGGAAACACAATTTTCCTTTCTTAACACAGAAGAATCCAATAATTCAATCTTCTTAGCATCAAGAACCAACCTGCCTGATAACATAAAAACCTACAATGTAGCGGATGGCGTGCCGCTGAATCATGTATTTTCAGGAGATCCAATAGAAAGAGTCGAGCTATTCATAAAAGAAACGCCAAAAAACTTTAAGATGGCAATGGACATGGCGGTGGCAGAAACTGGCCAAAAAATAAGCTGCTTGATAGCAGATGCGTTCTTGTCATTTTCCGGATCAGTCGCCGAGGATTTCAGCATTCCTTGGATCCCAGTTTGGATACCAGTGCCCCATTCCCTCTCTACACACATTTATACTGATATGATTCGCCAACACTATGCCAATTCTCCTAGTTATGGTTGCAGCAATAGTTGCAGAGATGGCAACGATGTAGAGCTTGAAGAAAAAACCTTGGAAATCCCAGGATTATCTGAATTGCACATTGCGGATTTACCTGTAGAAGTGTTACCAAGAGATGCACAAGAAACACCCTTTTCTTGCTTGTTAGGTCAAATTGGAAACATGGTGCTAAAAGTAGATACTCTAGTTGTGAACTTTTACCAAGAGCTCTACCCTAAACCCCTCTTAAATGATCTCAATTCCAAGTTTTCGAACTTGCTAAATGTCGGCTTTATTAGCTTGTCTATGCCTCCACCATCGTTGCCACCGTCAACTGAAGATACCACAGGCTGTCTATCATGGTTGGATAGCCAAAAATCTAAGACGGTAGCGTATATCAGCTTTGGAACTGTAGCGAATATTCCTCAAGGTGAGATAGAAGAACTAGCACAAGCTCTTGAAGTGAGCAGAATTCCATTCCTTTGGTCTCTTAGGGACAATATAAAGGATTGCTTGCCAAAGGGGTTCCTAGAAAGAACTATAATGCACGGAAAGGTGGTTCCATGGGCACCTCAGATCCAAGTATTGGCACATAGCTCAACAGGTGTCTTTATGACACATTGTGGAGCTAATTCTGTGTATGAGAGTATTGCAAATGGGGTTCCAATGATCTGCAGACCATTTTTTGCGGATAATAAGCTGAATGCACGATTAATAGTGGACGTTTGGAGAATTGGTGAGAGAATTGATGGAGGTGTTTTTACGAAGACAGGAGTTGCCAAGAGCTTGGACCTCATTTTGCAACATGAACAGGGGAGAAGAATTCGGAGCAGAGTCCAAGCCGTTAAAGAGCTTGCATTGAAGGCATCCGCGCCTGGTGGCCATGCTACACAAGCTTTCAAAACTTTGGTGGAAAAGATCACATTGGTGTATCCATAGTCATCAAACCCAATTCGGGTGTTCATCCAGCTAAGAAGTTAAGTTAAATTAATAAGTCAATACAGATTAACTAAAATTAATTTGAAATTTTTTTAAAAAATATATTTAAAATTTTAATATTTCATAAAAAATTCATATAAATATAGGCCATGCATATTATAAATAAAATATATTTTTAATATTTATATAATAAAATTTAAAAAATACTAATAATCAACTAAAAAAATATAAAAAAATATAAAAAAACATCCAAATTAAAAAAAAGCCTCTAAAAGACGCTCATGTTTCATTAAAAAGACTATTATTTTCAACTCCAATCTCACCGCCCACCACAGTACCATCCCCACCTGCTCCACCACTATGCATTAGCAATTGGTCATCCTCATATAAAAATAGCTTGTTGTTTTTGGATGCTTGTACTATTGTTTTTTGTGTTTATTTTTATTTCTATTATTCTTGATTTATTTTTTATTTTTATTCTCTATATTTCACTACTCATAACCGCTGCTTCTTTTTCTTGCCAACGTATAATTCATTTTTTGTGGTTGGATTTGCTGTTTCATGTTGGTCAAGATATTGCTTATCTTTTTTTTTCTTTAATCATTTTTTTTAATTATTATCAAGATTTAATTATGTGCTTGGATGCAGTAACAATGAGCTTCAGGCCATGCCTCTACCGTCTCATATATATACCTTTAAAAAGGATTATGGGTGTTTTTTTGTGTTCTCGTATATATGCCTTATGAGGGTTAAAAGTGTTAATTAAACATAAATTCTTTAAAATAATTTATTTTCCCGATGAAATAAAAAAGCTATGCTTCCTCGACAGTAATCGCTGGGGAAATTAACACCTGTCAAGACAACTGATACAATTAATATCATTTTATTCCTCTTTTTTTTTTTATACAACTAATCCCCACGGTCCACTGAATATCCTACAAACCCAGTAGGCATGTAAGGCACCACAGGGGTGACAGGCGTGCACGCTAGAGCTTGAACCCAGGTGCAGTGAAAGGAGACAAGCCCCTTCCACCGCTAGGCCAAGCCCTAGTTTGCCATTTGCAATACCTTACAATTTGTGTGCATAAATATATATTATAACTCTGATATTTAGGCTCAAGCGCATGCATGTGCAGCTAGCTATATAAAGTGTGTTCCTTTGGGTGGTTTTAATTTATTTTTTATTAAGATTTATTTATTTATATTTTCCAGTTGTTTTGATATAGTAATATAAAAAATAATTTTTTTAAAATAAAATAATATATTATTTTATATTTAGTGTGTTCCAAGTAAGTAATGCTTTTAAAAAGATTTTGAATTCAAACAATTGTTTTATAATAATAATAATTTTTTTTAATAGTTTCTTCCACGGTCATTGATAAGCAATCCATTGAAAAAAACAAACAAAAAAAGAAATTAAACATAAATTGATTATATATTCTGTCTCGATAACTTTATGGTAAATACCTATAAGTTGGTGTTAATATTATACAATTTACTATTTATTTCAAATCTGTCATGGAGAGTTTCCTGGATATCATCTGGGTTTGGTTGGGTAGCCTAAATTATGAGTTGATTTTCTAGACCGATCAAGTTTGGCTCGATTATTACAATAATCAATGTTTTAATAAACTCAAATTTATTCAGTTATTAAGTCAACCCGCATGACCGATCCAGATTTAATAACTATAAATATAGTATAGTTAATTTAGAGACATTATAAAAGACATTTGCATCTTCTAGCTTTTCCATTGAGAATAAGTTTAAAAGTGTTTTTGAAAAAAAATTATTTTATTTTGATTTGTTACTTAAAAAATAAAATTTAAAAAATAAAAATATTATTTTCATGGTAGATTTAACATCTTAATCTTTCTTGCAGCCTTCAGCCCCTTCAAGTGCATTGAGCCTCATAATTTTTGTTGTTGGGAGCAAGGCTAGGCAATTTGAAATCTAACTTCAAAAGATAGCAACAATGGTTGTTAAATATCTTTGTATATTTTTAACTATCATACATAGTAGTCTTCATAGATAAAGTAACAATAGAAGACTTGAGATATAAAGCAGCAGAAGGCTTGAGAAAGCTTTCTCAAAGGACTATAAAAAAGAAGTCCAGAACTGAGTCTTGATGAACTAATATAGTAATATAACCCTTTATGAAGGCTTTGTTGTTTTGATATAGTAATATAACCCTTTATGAAGGAATATATATGAGACTGCAGAGACATCACTTGGAGCTCACTGTTCCAGCATCTCAGCCTAGGACTGAGTCTTGATGATAATTAAAAGAAAGTAATTGAAGAAAGAAAAGGCAAGCAATATCATGGCCAACCTAGAACAGCAAATCCAACAACAAAAAATGGATAACGTGTTAGCAAGAAGAAGAAGCAGCGGTTACGAGTAAAAAGTACGGAGGATAAAAATAAAAAATGAATCAAGAATGCTGCCTTAATGCTGCATCTCTTCCTAGACCAGGACCCTTTATCATGACTTCTGCTCGTTGCATACCTTGATCCACTACGGTCCGAATAGCATTTCCTGCTGCAGTTTGAGCAGCAAATGGCGTCCCTCTTCTTGTGCCCCTGAATCCACAAGCGCCTGCGGAGGACCAAGAGATCACCCGACCTCGTACATCTGTAACGGTCACAATAGTATTGTTGAAACTTGCTTGGACATGAATAACTCCCTTAGGAATTTTACGTGCATTTTTACGTGAACTAATACGTCCATTCTTGCGGGAACCAATTCTTGGTAAAAGTTTTGCCATATTTTATCATCTCAAAAATGAAGTCTGAGGTCTATGGATATATCCATTTCGTGTCAAAATAGATTATTTGTATATCGGATCCTTTAGAGAGTCTCCGCTTAGAAAAATTATCCTTGTCTTTGTTTATGTCTCGGGTTGGAGCAAATTATTAGAATTCGTCCCCGTCGACGTATTAGTCGACATTTTTCACAAATTTTACGAGCGGAAGCCCTTATCTTCATATTTTTCATTCCTTAATTTTGAATATACATACTTTTTGTGAAGAAAAAAAGTTTCGTTAAATTTTGAAATCGTAAATTGTATTCCTATAAAATATAAAAAATAAAAGGAATGTTGAAGTTGAAAAAATTACCTAATCATTCGAATTTTTGTTGGGGAGTCTATAAATTAGACGTTTTCTGGTCGAATCATAAGCACTTACTTCTATTTTGACTCTATCTCCTGATGGTATACGTATAAAATCGCGTCAGGCCTTTTCTGAAGCATAATCTAAAACCATATCTTCATTATCTAATCTAAACGAATCCCTAACATATTATTGGAAAGTTATTAAGAAATTAAACCTTTCTGAATCCCCCCCTTTTTTTTTTCTATCTAAAAGCCTCTTGAAATATCAGCTAATCTAATGTAGGAGGAATGATATTAGAAATCTGTTCTTTACTTTTTTTTTTCACAAATAGGGGAAGTTCGGATACAATTTGGATATCGAAAAGATTACCATATATAACACAAAATTTCTCCACCGATTCTTTCTAGTCGAGCCTCTCGGTCTGTCATTATACCCCGAGAAGTAGAAAGAATTACAATCCCCATTCCACCTAAAATTCTCGGAATTTGTTGATAGTTAGAATAGATTCGTAGACCAGGGCGACTGATGCGTTTTAAATTTAGACTCGTTCGACATGGTCCTTTCCTATTTCTTCTATGTCGTAGGGTTAAAGTAAAAAAAAAAAAAATAGCCTTCCTGGTGTTTCCTCACATTTTCAATAAAACCTTCTCGTAAAAGTATTTTAATAATGTTTTCGGTGATGTTAGTAGATGGTATTCGAACGGTTCCTTTTCTATCCATGTCCGCATTTCGTATAGAGGTTATTATGTCAGCAAGAGTGTCCCTACCCATGATAAACTAAAATTTTTGTTGCCTCGTAATTTTGATATAATCAACATACTTTGTTTTCATTTTTTTTTTATAAATTAATTATTTTATTTTTTTTTATTAAATATTCATTTTTATTAAAGGTATATGCGTGAAACACAATCTACTAATTAATTTTAATTTAATTGATTTCGTTCAAATATCAAATATTATAAATTATGGTTTATATCTCATCTTATATTTTATAATGCTTTATTTTATAAGACTTCAGGTGCTAATGAAACTATTTTAGTGAAATTTAACTGTCTCAATTCCCGAGCGATTGCACCAAAAATTCGAGTTCCCTTTGGATTTCCTTCTTGATCAATTACAACTGCAGCGTTGTCATCATATCGTATTATCATACCGTTGTCGCGTTTGAGTTCTTTAGAAGTACGCACAATTACAGCTCTGATCACTTCAGATCTTTCTAGAGGTGAATTGGGGACTGCTTCCTTGATCACAGCAATAATAACGTCGCCGATATGAGCATATCGGCGATTACTAGTTCCTATGATTCGAATACACATCAATTCTCGAGCTCCGCTATTATCTGCTACATTCAAATGGGTCTGAGATTGGATCATATTCTTTTTTAATCTGTTATTTCAATGGAAAGGGGCAAAAAAAAGAAATATTGTTTGTCCAAAAAAAAAAAAAAGAAACTTGCAAATTTTTTCCTAACAAAGGCCTTTTTCTTTTAGTTCTGTATTCCTATCTCAAAATAATGAATTGAGTTCGTATAGGCATTTTGGACGCTGCTATTGAAATAGCCTTTCTGGCTATATTTTCTGCTACCCCGCCCATTTCATAAATCATTCTACCCGGTTTAACAACAGCTACCCAATATTCGGGAGATCCCTTCCCCGAACCCATACGTGTTTCCGAGGGTCTTAGGGTAACTGGTTTGTCGGGAAAGATACGTACCCATATTTTTCCACCGCGGCGTACATTTCGTGTCATTGCCCGACGCCCTGCTTCTATTTGTCTAGACGTAATCCAAGCAGGTTCAAGTGCCTGAAGAGCATATCTACCGAAACAAATACGATTGCCTCGAGAAGATATTCCTTTCATTCTTCCTCTATGTTGTTTACGGAATCTGGTTCTTTTGGGGTTATAGTTGATGGTTGTTTCGCAATTCCATCTCTACTGCAGAACCGGACATGAGAGTTTCTTCTCATCCAGCTCCTCGCGAATGAAATGATTAGGATTGATTATGATTAAAAAGAAAATATACATAGATATTGATATTTCACTTAATCTATTTATTAGATTAGAAATTTGTATATTTTTTATTTGTCTATCTTATTATTTGTCTATCTTATATAGATAATTATGTATTCTATTTCTATATAGTATATAGAAATTCATAGAGAATTCTAAATTTATAGATAATTATTTCTATTTTTAGTTTGAGTCTATTTTTAGATAATGTTTAGATAATGTTCTTTTAATCTTATAACAAGTCTGTATTTATTATGATTATTAGATCAGATCGCTTAAAATTTTGAAATCAAATAATATAAAATAAAAATCTTCGCGGGCGAATATTTACTCTTTCAATATTTACTTCATTTGTAGGGTTAACCCATGACCTCTCAGAATAAATGGATTGTCTCTTGGTTCGTTTCGCCATCCTACCCAATAAATCATTAAGATTCGTTTTCAATAAAATCTTATATATTCATAGGTTCCATCGTTCCCATCGCTTTTCGATTAATGGTTAGGTCTTAATTATACAATGGAGCCCCTCCCTAATGAATTTGTTTTTGAGTCAATGTTCTTAGTCTTTATTGGCCCGAGGCTCTTGATTTTTTTGTTCTATGAATGGGATTCATTTAATTATGAATCAATCGATATTGATGCTTTATTACATTGGCTTTTATGATATGACCTATAGACCTTACATATATTGGAATCCTATATCATTGATATTCTTTTTCTCTCTTTCTCTCATCCTTCCATTTATCTGCATAATTTTTTTATTTTGCTTTACAATTCATAATCAGATTGGTTTTTAGTTTATTTATGCAAAAAAGATTTCAATTGCTACAATGAAATGACCAATAGATTCTATCTTGACTTTGACTGCTTTTTTTGATCCAGATCCAGATAATGTGAAGCGATGAGTTGGTTATAAATTCTATATTTATACTTAATTCTATATTTATACTTATTTTTTTTTTTTTTGACCTTTGAAAAACCAACGAGTCACACACTAAGCATAGCATATTAAATAATCAATCGAATTTTTTATTTTATTCAACCTTATAGAATTAGAATTCTTTCATTCTTTTTTTTGGCCAAAAAAAAGAATGAAAGAATTTGTCATTTTTTGTTCTATCAATGAATAGAATGTAAAGACAAGTTAAGTAAGGGTTTACTATTCCTCGTCTACAAATATCCAAATTTTTATACCTAAGACCCCATAAATAGTTCTAACTGTATAAGAACAATAATTAATTTTAGCTCGAAGAGTTTGTAGAGGAACCCTGCCCTCTCTAACCCATTCGGCGCGTGCAATTTCTTTTCCATCAAGACGCCCTGCAATTTGTACTTGAATTCCTTTTGTATTGCTCTGCTCAGTTAATTCAATAGCCTTTTTCATTGCTTTGCGAAATGAAACTCGATTCTTTAATTGTCCGGCTATAAATTCTGCAAGAACATTCGGGTGCATGTAAGGGTTTTCAATTCTTGTAATAGAAATGTTGAGTTTTCGGTTCATACAATTAAGTTCTTTTTGTACATTTATCTGTAATTCTTTGATCCTTTTAGGTTTACCTTCTGTTAAAAATTTTGGGAATCCTAAATAGATTATAACTTGAATCACATCGATTCGTTTTTGAATCTCTATATGTCCAATTCCTTCAACACCAGAAGAAATTTTCATATTTTTTTGTACATAATTTTTGATACAATTTCTTATTTTTTGATCTTCTTGCAGACCCTCAAAAAATTTTTTTGGTTGTGCAAACCAAAGAGAATAATGATCTTGGGTTGTACCAAGTCTGAAACCAAGTGGATTTATTTTTTGTCCCATAATCCCCCACTAGTATATATATCATCAAATGTCATATGTGTGTACTTAGTTTTATTTATCCTTATACGTCTGGGTTTTTTTAAGTATATGTTATATTTTTCATATTCTTCGTAGAAAATCTTCTTCATATTCTTCATATGATATATCCTCCAATACAATACTTATATGGCAAGTCGGTCTTTTTATCAGATAACTTCGTCCTCGAGCCCGAGGTTTCAATTTTTTCATAGTAGCACCTTCGTTGACTTCGGCTTTGCTAATGACTAAACTGGCTTCGTTCAAACCCATATTGTGACTAGCATTGGCTGCTGCGGAATAAACCAATTTAAAAATGGGATAGCATGCTCGATAAGGCATTAGTTCGAGTATCATAAGTGTTTCCTCATAGGAACGTCCACGAATCTGATCAATTATTCTTCGCGCTTTGTGAGCAGACATAGATATATAGAACCCTGAAGCGGATGCTTCATATGGGTTCTTTTTTCTCTTCTTTATCATAGGGTTTACTTTACCTCTTACTCTTAATCTTAATTCTTACTCTTAAAATTGAATAAAATATAAAAAGAAATATAAATAATAAACTAATAATGAATAATAAACTAATAATGAACGATAAGCATCTATATTTTCCTTTTCAAATTCTAATATTTATTAATTATTAAGGAATTAACGACGAGATTTATTATCATTTTTTGCATGTCCCCGGAAATTAAGAGTAGGTGCAAATTCTCCTAATTTATGACCTTTGAATGTGGATAACCAATTGTTGATGAGAGGCTGCCTTTAGATAAGGATGACCAATTGCTGATGCATAGTGATGGAGGGGGTAGAGGTAGTGTTGGTGGTGGGATTGGGGTCGGTAATAATAGTCTTTTTAATGAAATGCGAACGTTTTCCAGTGGTTTTTTTTTTTTATAAAAAATATGGGTATTTTTTCTATACTTCTTTTTTTATATATTTTTAATTGATTATTAATATTTTTTAAAATTCACTATATAAATATTAAAAACATATTTTATTTATAATATACATAGCCTATATTCCGTCTTTTTAAGCGGGTTAACACAGAAATCGGGTGAGATAACTATGATAGGGTGCAACCGAGTCTTGTTCGCGTACACATCCGTACTCCAGTAACTTATGCTGTCTTATGTTTCCGCTGCCAGTAATCATCTACAAGTACTCGCCAAATTCAACTAGAATATTCTATCAAAGGACACGTTTCAGTTACAGAAGGCGAGTACTTAAGCGAGTAACTATATCACAGCACGCAAAATTAGGACATATTTGTCATTTCGTATACCAACTGCTACAAAAGCGACTTCTTCATTTCACACCTTCACTCTCCTATGAAAATCTTTCTACCCTCGCTTTCCTCAACAATGGTCCTTCATTAGTTAAGATCTGAACTGAAGTCTTGCGAAGATTAAGTAAGCTGAGAAAAACTTCTCGAAGAGGCCTGCGTTCGTGATGAGTTTTGTAGGGCTTTTGAAATTTGCTGTCAAATGCCTTGATATTCTTGCATGGTATGCATATGTATGTGTATCTTTACTTTGGCAATACGTACAAATGTACTGAAAATTCATACTTATAATATGGTCTTGATACTTGATTCTAATTTCTTACATCTCTTTGTTACTTCTAACTAATTGAAGTCTCAATTTCATATTTTATGATTGATTATGAGCAGTGCTTGATTTTAAGCACCTTTTTTTTGCTCCAACAATTAATGAGGAACGTCTTGTTTTCCTTTGCTTTGTGTTTTCATGACTGTGATGATCACTTGTTTCCGTTATGTGGTTGCAGGCCTGTTTTTGGTTTGGGTTATCCTATGTAAGTCTCCCCGCTTTGTTTGACTTTGTGCGTGTGTTCATGTTATTGACGATACAATTTCTAATGATGTTTCAATTATGTTATTCAGAATGTCTAGTCGGTATTTATTTATCGAAGAATTTATTAAACATTACTAATTACCCTTACATGAACAGATGTGCTTCCATTCTAGCGATCGAGACTAATTCAAACTCAGACACCCAGAAGCTGATCACATATTGGGTATCCATTTCTGTGGTTTTGCTCTTTGAGCATAGCTTTCAGCTTCAGTGGTAATTTATTTTATTTTCTGTGTTTTACATTATGTATCTCTGTTTTTGTAGCCAATTGAAACAAATAAAAACATGATCTCTTGCAAGTCGAAACAATTTCAGTATAGTTTCCGATCTAGGGGGCTTTTTTTTTTTGTTCTGTAATTACTCTTGACTACGATCAATTAATGGAGGTTTATGTGTTCAACATGATTTTGGACATCGGTTCAAATTGGTGGAACAGGGAGAAATGTTGTGTTATACTTGATTAGGACAAGAGGCAGTACATTACTGCTGAATCTCCTAACTCAGTTTCAATTTTGTATCTCTATATGCAGGCTAGCCTTCTGGCCATACATCAAGCTAATGATTGTCGGCTGCTTGGTTCTGCCTTACTTTCATGGTTCCCTTTATATATATAAACACCTTGTTCTTCCATGTCTATCCATGGGCCCTAGAATTATCACCTGCCAGTTCAACAAACTGAAGTTATTTTTCAAGAAAGATGATTTTCTTGTTGAGGTGAAGAGGTATATGAAGGAAAATGGCTCTCATGCTTTGGAGGATCTCATTGCTTCCACGGTACACATCCTTCGTCATGGCAACAAGACCTATGGAAATCTTTTGATGTGTACCTGGAATCAATTGGATTAATTTAATTTTACTTTCTTATCATGTGCATAAAATTGCATGCATGTTATGGTTGGATTGAATCAGGGTGATAATAAAATTAGTTTCATAGATGCTGTCTATACTTGATGTAATAATTATGTCTTTCTCTTCATTGCTGCTCTCCCAAAAACTATCTCTTTCTTCCAGAAAAAGAGTGCAAAGCCTAATGTTGCTGTGAACGAGATCAGGGCAGTTGCAGCAGAGGATTGGGTAAGGCCACTAATTTCATTTGCATATTGTTTTTGTCTCTTTACGTGACTTCCTCAATCCAGATGTATGTAGAAACACACCCCAGCTAATGGTGTTGTAGGAATGGTATTTATAATGAGAGCTCAATCAAAGCAGCTACCACATAATTCATGTTTCCTTATCATCCTTTTTTTTTTTTGAAAAGAAGTCCGTGCTTATGAATTAATTCAATGTTCTTGTAGAAGGGTGGTTGTTAAGTGTGATGCTGTGGTAAGTACAGGGCTTTATTTCTGAGCAATCAAATTAGCTGTTTTCAACCATCTGGAAAGAAAGAAAAAAAAAGGAGCTGATCAAGAGTTTGATTCATGCAGCCAAAGTCCAAACAACCAGAACTTCCAGTTCGATATAAAGATAGTAATGCTGTCAAGATAACAGAGAAGATAGAAGTTGCATCAACCAAGCAGGTAATCTTGTTCAACTGTTGGGATTTTGGGCACTTTTAAAGGAAAAGTCAACCTGTGCTTTTGGAAATAATATTATGAACTGTGAAATCTTACTGCCTAATAAGAAATTTGAACATCTTCTGATTCATGCAGCTTAAGTTGGAACAACCTAAACATCAAGTTCGACTTGAGGACAGTAATGCTGTGGAAGTAACACAGAAAAAAGAAGTTGCATCAACTGAGCAGGTTATTTTATTCAACAGTTGAAAAATTCAGCACTTTTTATAGAAAAAGTCCACTTGTGCTTTTGGGATAATATTATGAACTGTGAACGAAATGTTGCTTCCTAGTGCAAAATTTGAATATCTTTTGATTCATGCAGCTGAAGCTTGAACAACCTAAACTTCCAGTTCTATTCAAAGACAGTAATGCTGCGGAAATAACAGAGAAAAAGGAAGTCACATCAACCAAGAAGGTAACTAACTTCATTCAACAGTTGGATAGTATTATGAATAGTGAAATTCCAGTGCCTATTAGAAATTTGAATATCCAAAAATATGTAGGAAAGAACAAAAACTTGTGTGGAAAATAATCCAGGAATGTTGGCAAGGCCCAATGAACTAAAACAAATAGTGGCCACCTATACGTCCCAACAAAGTAAATGGATGTAACAAAAATTAAAATATAGAATATTTGTACTTCAATCCAAACAATCTAAAACTTCTCTGGAACTTGTGTTATTTGATAAAATTTTCAAAAATTCCCTTTCTGGGTATCACAAATTTCGTTCCCCTCTATGATTTGAAATTTTACCTTTCTTTATTGGTTTCTTATCAGTCAGTGTTCTCGTAAACATTGTATATTTACCATGTGCATTTTTTTTTAACATCCTCTTAAGCATCTATATTTACCGCATTTGCAGGTTAGACAAGTAGAATCTAACTTCAGTCAGACAGAAAACAGTACATTTCCACCTCTGGAGTTCATAAACACAGTAACAACAACAGGAGGCGGCAGAGATCTTTGCGAGATACTACCTCCCGAGAAAGTCCTAAATGCATGGACTTGTGCTATATGTCAAGTGACAGTCCAAAGTGAGACAGTTCTTAATTCACACCTCCAAGGGAACCGACACAAGGCTGCTTGTGAACGACTAAAACTCAAGAATCAGATACCAGAAAGCGAGGTCCCCCCTGTTTCAGTGGGAAAGGAATTTAATGTTACCGCAGCAACCACAGCGATTGATGTTGCTTGTGTTGTATGTCAGTTAACACTTAAAAATCAGATAGATCTTAGCTCACATCTTCAAGGAAAAAGACACAAGAAAGCTTGTTTGCTGCTGAACTCCAAGAACCAGGCATCAAACAGCAATGTTTCCCCTGCTTCAGTGGGAAAGAACGCTAATTTTCCTGAAAGCAAGCCCGAGAAGTGTACAGTCAACAATAGTACCCCACCTGAAAATAGAATACATGAAGCGAAGAAGCCAGAGAACCTGATGAAGAGCCGATTTGTAGAGATTAGAGATTCTAAATGGTGGTGTAAAATCTGCAATAAAAGTTGCACCGGTGAAGGAAACATGAAAAGTCATCTTAAGGCGAAGAAGCACTTGGCTAGGATGCGAGCATTGGATGGTCCTGGAAGCGGTGTTCATGCCTGAGTCACTAAATATGCTTATATCATTATTGCAGAAGACGTTCTAATCTGGAGGCCAAGGTGGCGGTAAGCATCCAAGGTACCTGTAGATTAATTAATCACTTAGCCCCCAATTACTTTCTGTATGCCTGAATCCATCTTTTGGTTTCTAGTTACACAAGTAAACTTTTCAAGGCAAGCGTGTCATGGTACAAAGATGAAAGCATATTTTCCCGCGGTCCATGGTATACACGACTCAGGGTCGCTGGACAAATAAAAAATTAAACAACTACTGAAGGCAAAAACTTAGAAGGCAGATGTAGGCTAGTATTTGAAATTGAAGGCTTTTATTAATGAAAGAAGTTTCATGGGTCCAAAGGAAACAAGTAGGAGCCTGTACTGACAAGAGCAAGAATCCAAGTAGGATTACAAGAAAAATAATCAGAGAACTAGCCAGTGAGTCCAAAGAACAGAAATTTAGCTTCTAAATAAGTTCCATTTGCATATTGCATGTGAATAACGGACCTCTATGGACTGCTCGTTGAATTCTTCTTCATATTGGGGTGGGGGGTGTCTGTCACGCAAAACCGTCGTTTATTGGCGTAGGCATTGACTTCGTCAACTGTTGAGGTGCGAGCATCTCAAATGGATTGACGATTTTGACAATGGAATCTTAATCCGTGCATGATAGAGAACCAGGAAAGTGTTTGATAGGAGAGCTCTGTCCATATTTGCAAGGGTTTTTGTCAACAGAGAACCTCTCAAGTTGCTCTTTC
Organism: Populus euphratica; assembly: GCF_000495115.2. NCBI lineage: Eukaryota > Viridiplantae > Streptophyta > Magnoliopsida > Malpighiales > Salicaceae > Populus > Populus euphratica. Next base: position 5,326,074 of record NW_011499847.1, on the reverse strand, counting down.
GTCAAAAGTTCACATGCATTCCTCTTGTAGATTTTCATGCTTCTTCTTCCTGGGTCCAAATTCTATTACTTCAGAGTGTTTGGGAAGGTCAGAGAAACTAGCAGAGAATAGACGGCGACATATAAAGGAAGTCAAAGAGTCCCATAAAATGTGCAAGGATAAATCTGCTCATGCATGCATTAGGCAACTGTCTTTCCCTCGGCTCAATGGTGCATGAGAATCGAATATTTCAATATTCTTTTTAGGTCTAACTAAGATGGAATGAATTGATCAGTGATCTCAATGGAGCCTATGACCAATATGGGCCAGTTACTTGTGGAAAAAAACCGTCCTTTTTATGATTTTCGTGCGGTATCTGAACTCGTTGATTAGGATTGGTAAAAATTAATCTCCCCTAACATTCAGCAACAGAGAGTCAGTTAGATATTTCAAAGCCCAGCTACTCTCGATTTAATTAGCTACATAATTGGGAATTAGCAACTACTTGAACCAAACTAAAATGTGGCCACCGAATTTGCCATCCTCGTGTCATTGAAATCACATGAAGAAATGGCAGCTATACCTGAAGGCTGATTGCAGGATAGATTTAAAGGTCATGAGTGCAGGATAGATTTAAAGGTCATGATTCTTTTCCCGGAAAAACTGAGCAAAAAGCTCATGAAGCAGGTGCACTGTGCATTTGGATATCTTTGCAACCATGATGAGAATATATTCCAATTTGGGCAGCTAGCTCTATGAGAAATGAAAGGTCATGTGGTTGAGGCAAATTGATCATGGTGAAGCCAAATAATGTAGCAAATCTGAATCAGATTTTTATTCTTTCGCTGGTTATAAATAGGATGTCAAAACCATCACATTTCCAGCGTGAATACAAGAGGAAGAGAAACCTAACATCAAAACAAGAGTTGTTGGCTATCCGAGGACGGCTTGCCTGGTCCTAGCAATTAAGGTCATGTCCTGGACAAAGTAGGCAGAAACCCGCATTGCGGGTTTCAGGCAGTCTTCTTGGCTAGGTTGACAAGCTCTTCTTTGTTATGCCAGGCCTTCTCTTCTAATTCAGGCCACCATGCCATTCACTCCATCTTGGTGTCATTTCATTGGAGGATGAATTTTTGAGAGGAAGTCAAGTCTTGCATGAAGATAAGAGTCGTGTTTGGTAGCCAAGGATGACTTGCCCACTCCATTGAAAGAGTTTTTCAAGCATATGGTGGTGTAGATCTTTTCTTTGTTTCTGGGCAGTCGTCTTGGCTATGCTGACGGACTCTTCTTTCTCATGCTAGACTGTCTCTTCTTACCTGGCAACCGGCAAGTCCTCTGCATCAACTTGGAGCTCCAACTGAGTTCATGCAGCTATTCCATAACACGTTGCAATTAAGTGTGCTCTGAAAATCAGCAGTTAAGAAATTGCAAAGGACACGTATTGTTTATGGCATCTGACTAATTCTTCAGTTCAACAATTAAAATTGATATTAAGAGACTTGATCACGGATTTTGGCACTTTTAAGGGTTTTTTTTTTTCATCAAAAGATTTGTTGGACTTTGAGAGGATAAATAACTAAATAAATTGAGGTCGTAAAAACTCGAATTTACTTCACTAAAAAGACCATCGAATATACAACCATTAGCCTATATTTATCTAGGTTTTACACACTTAGTTTAACTATAATGTATTTTACCTATTTCTTTATCTTCTTTTTAAAAATGATGTATTTATTTTCTATCAATTGGGATCCTATAGTTAAGGGAAGCGATTTTTTCATTTGTCGAAGCCTTGGATCTTCCAAAATAAAATCTACAAGAGCTAGTTTTGTTATTTTTTGGATTTATTATTTTTATTTCAGATTTTATTTTAATGTTTTTTAACTTCAGGTTGTTTCCTAATAAAAACAGATTTTCTTAATCTATTTAAAAATCTTATATTTTTCTTGAGAAAACAATCATCATATACTTAAATTTTATATAATAAAAATATGAATTGAAAGTTTACATGTATAATTTTTTTTGCTCATTATAATTCTTATATTATGGCAGTCCTATCATTAGCTTCCGTCTATATCACTACTGGAAACACCGTGGAAGGATATTAAAAAGGGTATGATACTCGACGTTATACGTTTCACAAGAGCACTTCTTTCAAGTCTTGCATATAAAACTCCATCTTTTGTGAGTACTTATCTTAATAAGATTTTGTTCTTTCCTTCTCATGTAAGTTCAGCATCAATGCTTTATCTTATTAGGAAAATACCAAGAGCAAATAGTTAGACAAAGGAACGAGATCATGGAGATGTGGCTTACTAATTTTAGCAAGAGGATTTGCCAGCTAATTGAGCCTCGGCTTCAGTTATCCTGGCTAATTTGACGGGCGCCACCTTAATAACAAGATATATAATTATTGATACTAACCATATTTACAAAATAATAATAAAAATAAAAATAGGAAAGAGAATAAAATGCAGCAATAATAGGCCTACAATCTGAAATGTTAGAGCGTTGGTATGCTTTCGCACAAATATTGTGTAAATTCAAATTTTGGATAACCTAATATAAAATTTGTTAACTATCAATACTCATTTGCAGAACACGACCAGAGCTATTAACTTGATAACTTTATGGTGGAATGTGGATCACAAAAAAGAAATTAGACGACACGGGGAACTAAATAATAATCTCATTAACAACTAAAAAGAAGATAAAGGGTAAGCAAAGCCTCTTATTTAGTGTTCGTTTTTAAGCTTAAATTGTGCTTTTTTTATTTTTTATTGTTTTAATATAATAATATAAAAATGAATTTTAAAAAATAAAACAATATTATTTTATAATATTTCTAAATAAAAAAAAATAAGAGGGCATGCCTAGATGAAAAGGGCTTGAACCTATCGTGCCTATGGGCTTGCTGCGCGGTATAAATATGATTTAGATTTTAGTCCCTGTGTTTATGCATAGTTAGACTTTAGTCCCTGTGCTTTCAAAACCTACTATTTAACCCCGATGTATTGTACATGTAGCTATCTTTCAATCAAATAAGAACCTCATTTTCATTGTTATTCCAAGTCACTGAATAGTGCTTTCAAGTTGGAAACTTTTAAATATTTTTATTAATTATGTCTTAGTAATTTATCTTCCTACTCAATAAATTAATTAATTATTATGTAATATACTGATTATTAATATTATTATAAACATTGTTTTAAAGCCTACCTAGGGATTTAGGCTAGGTTGAGCTTGAACAAATATAAAAAAATAAAAAAAGGATTGACTTATTACAATATAGTCACAAATTCGAGTTGATCCATGAACTAATCAAGGCTAGGTAAAAACCAATAAAAAGTCATTGATTTATCCTATTTGATAAATTAATTAATTATTATGTAATATACTAATTATTAATATTATTATAAACATTGTTTTAAAGCCTACCAAGTGATTTAGGCCAGGTTGAGTTTGAACAAAAATAAAAAAATAAAAATAAAAAGAGGATTGATTCATTACGATCTAGTCATAAATCCGAGTTGACCCATAAACTAATCAAGCTAGGTAAAAACCAATAAAATTCATTGATTTTTTTTTTAATTTTTTCTCAAAATAATGTTATAATTTATTTTTTATAAAATAAAAAAATTAAACTGGCATGAATTGACTATCAACTTGCCAAACTCAATGTTTATCCCAAATCAAGTTTAAAAACTTTAATTATGCAATCACAACACAAAATATATACTATATTTTTTTAAAAAAATAAATATTATTCACTTAAAAAAAAATAATAAGTTAATATAAACCATAAAGAACCATTTCATCTTTTTATAATTTAGCTAATTGTTCCATAATTATTATGATAGTTTAAAAAGTTAATTATTATTTCAACCGAAAAGATTTTTTGTTATCTCAGAGAAGAATAAATATTATTTGAATCATTTTTAATTGACTATGAATTAATAAAAATTTAATCTTATTGCATTGTAAATGTTATTTTATTATTTCATAAACTTAAAAACACAGTAGTTATAACGCCATAAAGGTGTGGCAACAAGAGCTCCTTTAGAAAACCTGTGGAAGTTATTTTTAAAGCATTTTTATATAAAAATAATATTTATTTTATTTTTAAATATTTATTTCTAGTATTAATATAAAAACAGTTATTTTTAAAGCATTTTTATATAAAAACAAAAAAAATTAATTTTTTTTTAAAAACACATTGAAGGTGAGTTTCAGAACGGGAACGAGGGTGGCTTTCACATCGCCCACCCCTTTCGGCCTTTACAGGAATTTGTCTCACAAATTGAAGCCTAAGTCACTGGTAATGTCGTTGCAGGATATCGGAATTCAGCGCGGGTTTTTTCGAAATTTAGTAAAAATAAATTATCAAAACACACTAGATTTAAGAAAATAATACTTTATAATTTTTTCACAGGACCAGATTTTAATTTCATTAGGAGTGTTTGGTATTAAAATACATGATATTTTTTAAAATAACTTTTGCTTATAAAAGTATAAAAATAAGTTTTTTTCTTATTTTTTTTATCAACATATTAAAATTATAAAAAAAATCTAAAATATATAAAAAAAAATCTAAAAATATTAAATATTAAAAAAATACATCTAAAAACAAAAGCTAAACCAAAAACCCAAACAAACCTCAGACTTTAAATAATTTACTCCATAGAAATACCATACGGCCTTTCCTTTTTCACTTTCCTTTCGTGCTAGTGTCGATATCTTGCTTCCGTACCAAGAAGAATTTAGCTTTTAGACATTTTAACTTAAAAAACCGTCAACAACAATAGCTAGTATGTGTTTCCCTTTATTTATTCTTTTTTTTCCCCGTCTCTAGAACTGAAAGGGGAGAAGGCTGGAAGCGAGTGAAAGGTTCCTTGCTTTTCTGTCACCTAATATTTGTGCCCATGATTTGTTATTTGACACGATGAGGATTTTGGTAGCCCGCCAGAGAAGAGAGAGATTACATGTACTTAAAAACGACAAGGAAGGGGGAGCAGAAGACCTCGAATTACTTTATTTATGGTTTACAAATGCATTGCAGATGATAGTTGGTAGGACATGGCATCGTTATAGTTTCTGTGAAGTCGGCATTGCTAGAGAAACTCCACCACCACCTGGTAGATCCTTCCATTGCTGAGTTATTGTTTTGATCTGGGTGTAGAAATTAACACCAGCCTTGCCTGCAATTATTTATAAAAAGAAAAAAAAAAAAACCATCTCAAGGATGTTTACATGGCCGCCAACTTTATACAACCAGCATGTTGGTGAAGAAAATAAGATCGTAACAGTTTCAAAATGAAAGAGCAAGGCTTTAGAGGACGTATGCATTACCATAGAAGTTGAGATCGCCAGCAAAAGATGCCTTGGAGCCAGTAAAAGAGAAAAATGGCAAGGGAACTGGTATAGGAACATTGATGCCAACCTGGATAGCAGCTAATTATGTTAAGCATGCATGCATTTTCCAAGGTGCCTATTTCAACAAAATATGAAAGTTAAATTATCCTGGAAGTAATTTTCAAAGTTCCTCGTGTGGTTTGAGCTATCAAATCTTGGCATAGAAAGAGTGATCAGTAGAGTGGGGAGCTAAAATTGCTGCCCTTAACAGATAAATTATGCAGTTGTATCCATTAAATATTCTTTGATGATTGTGCAGTGTTTCTTCGTTTCTTTACCTGCCCAGCCTCTATCTCAGTTTGGAATTTCCTTGCAGCAGCACCAGATGTAGTGAATATGGCAGCTCCATTGCCATATCTGTGACAAAAATATTACAAACATGAAAACCAGATATACTTCATGGAAGGAAAAATGATAACACAAGCAAATGAGAAGTCATAACAAAAAAGTACTTATTTCTGTTCACGAAGTGGATGGCTTCTTCAAAGCTGTCAGCCTAAAGTTACAAGAAAGAAGTTAATTCATTGCCATGCTAATCGATCAGAGGCCTAATTATCATAGAAACACAAAAGGAGTATTTAACCCACCTCCACGCAAAGAAGAACTGGGCCAAAAATTTCCTCCTGCAAAGGAAATGTATGGAGAGTAGATCAGTCAATTTTTCACCAAAATTTTAAGTCTACATCTTCATACACTTATGAATTTAATAAATTATAGATTTCTTGGAGTATGATCTACAAAATCACTTTAAAAAAACCTTGTAGCAATCCATATCAGCTGTGACACCGGATAAGATGGTGGGACCAATAAAATTGCCATCCTCGTATCCTGGAACCTGTTTATCACCAGAAACAAATTGGTAAGCAGAACAGTCTCTTTTCGGTTAAAACTTAATTGAGAATAAAGGATATAAAAGGAGCAAAAGCACCCTTCCAAGGAGGAGGAAAGAAAAGGCACAAAGCTAATTTAAAACTGATGGATGTTTGAGATTAACAAATGCTGGACTCGAACTCAGTACCTTATCCATCTTGCTTTACAAGAGAGCCAATGCTACAAGACTACTGGTCCTAATGTATTTTCAGTTCCTTACTACAAAGAGAAATGCTATTTGCTCTTCCAGCAATTACTAAATTAATCCATCATTTCCACTATATTCCATGCTTTACAAATGCTGGACTCAAACTCAGTACCTTATCCATCTTGCTTTACAAGAGAGCCAATGCTACATGACTACTGGTCCTAATGTATTTTCAGTTCCTTGCTACAAAGAGAAATGCTATTTGCTCTTCCAGCAATTACTAAATTAATCCATCATTTCCACTATATTCCATGCTTCTGGTCTGACATGCATATTTAGGTGGGTTTACTCAACATTATATAAAAAAGAAGTATTGGGTCCCATCAACAAAACAAAGATGCAATAAAATACCACTATATTTCTTCCATCAAGCAGAAGTCTGGCACCACTTTCGACACCACTTTCAATTAATTTGCATACTCGTTCCTTGGCCTGCAAAAACAGAGAAAATTTCCAAGTAAAAGTTTGATCATGGTGGTGCAGAACCAGGTTAAGAATAATTCTTAAAGATACCTGTTTGCTGATCACTGGACCAAGGTCTGCATCAGGTTCTGTTCCTGCATTTACTTTTAGAGACTTTGCACATTCCACCAGTTTATTCTCCCTAGAAAAGTTTGAAAAGGTTCTATGTTATACAGTTACGTCTCGGCCAATCACCAACTTACTCTTATTTTCTAATTTTATAAAATATGGTAAAAGTTTGCAAGGGGATGTGATCTATGTACAACTGTGCAAACAGTGATAAAGGCTAAATCTTGTGTGCGGCCTCAGAACCCACCTACACAGACAAATGCCTCCCTAACTAACATGATGACATGCATGAGCCAACTCTCAACAAAGGAGCTGTGTATTAGCTGTGTCCTATTCTGGCTACTAAAACTGATCCAGATTCCTTGACATGGCTGAAAAATCATTCTCTCAACAGCATTTTCCTTTGCAGCTAGCTAACTGACAGCAGATTATTTGAAAAATCCAGCTAGAAGTTATTAAGTCAACGACTTGTGGATTTTAATTGGAAACAAACTTACCATGACTGTGAGTCTCCAACAAAAACTACAGTGCTCAGTGCCATACATCTCTGTCCCGCTGCACCAAAACCAGCAGCAACCAAGGCATTCAAAGTGGCATCAGTGTTGGCATCAGGTAAGACGATTGCATGGTTTTTAGCTCCCATGTTGGACTGCACAAAAGAATCCACATAGCCAGTTAATTCCAACCTCCAACCATTGTGAAGAAGTCATATTGATCCCAAGAGACTGAATAGTTATTACTAAAGAAATGATGTGAACTCACTTGTACACGTTTTCCTTTAGCTGATGCCCTTGAATATATGTGCATTCCAGCCTGTGAATATGATAACAAAACATCAAGTACTAATGTGACTATCAGGTAGATACTAACATATCAATTTTGCAGAAAAATGCAATTATCTCCAGAACGTTGCCCACCCAAAAATAGCAAGAGAATAATTTAAAGGTTATCCACCTAAAAACTAATCTTGTTCAGGATCTTCATTTTTCTCAGAATACTTGAGGAGTGAAATGTAAGACAAAAAAACATTAATTAGGAAAACCTGGATATCGTGCCGAGTAACTTACAGTATTAGAGCCCACAAATGATATAGCTCTAATGTCGTCGTCATCACAGATAGCATTAACAATATCCTGCCACAAATAGAAACATGTTATAAAAACAATGCTGTAAAAGACAAATCAATAAATGAAAACCACAAGTCCGTATCATAGGTATAAATAACTACAGCAAATATAATTGTTTTTCCACTATTTTTCCACTATGTCACAGCCCTTTAATTATGTAGATTTACTAAAAACTCTGCAAATGAAACTCCAAATCTTACTAATTTAGAATCAATTAAACAAAATCCTATTTGTCAATATTATTTTCTTAGGAAGCTATAGCTAATAAATCACAATAGAGATTAATTAGCTAAAAAGAGCTTATTAGCAAAATCATACATTGGTGCCATGAACAATATTTAAGACACCATTAGGTAAACCGGCCTCCATTGCCAATTCCGCAAGTATTATAGAAGCACCTGTTTCACCACCGGAGAACAAAGTTACTGCTATGTATAAAAGTATGATGATTGATTCTTTTGCGCAGAATATGCCTGGATTTGGAACTATGATTAGTGAACATCTAGGCAGAGACTGCCTTTGTCCCAGACCAATGCTGTTTGCCTGAATTTTCCAGGACTTTCAAAACTACATTTCTTCACATTACTAAAAAATGCAAGAGAAAGCATCCTATTGATATGCCAGGTGCAATTTTCAAATCTTTGAACAATTTCCATTAACTATTCAAAGTGGAAAGCTATTTTTAATAAGAGCAAAAAGAAAGGCAAACACCATTTATGACAGGAGCAGAAAATCTGACACAGGATTCAAGCTTCCAAACACTTTTCTTATTGGATAAAAGAGGTCACCTGATGGAAAGTCCCACAATTATTGGCCAAAGGTGCTTCCAATACCCATAGGAAGCTATTACATTATCAGTGTAACCAACTTCTAAAAGCTTTTATACCACATATCTATGACCAGAGAAGATAGGAAGTATCTCTCTTGCCTGAATATAGCACAACTTGGTACCATGAAGAGGTGCTCCAAACCTTATACACAAAGTACAAGTAAATTCTCACCGGGATCTTTCTCCGATGGCTTCAAGACAAAGGTATTGCCACATGTAACTGCAACAGGGAACATCTGCAGCAAAAAAGGTCGCATACACATTTTTAAATTACTTTTTTTCTTTGAGAACTCAAGATTTGTTCACAACAAGAGAATCCTTTAAATGTTAGTACAGTTGTGAAACATGATCAACTTCAAGATGAAGCTAAAAGTTGGCCTGGTTAACTGCATGTTTTCATCTTAACAGCAAAATTTAAGTTCCACCTTTGTGATAATGAGATATGCAGGCATCGTAAATGCATGGAAAAAAACAAATTGTGAAGAAGAATACTGAAGGCTTACCCATAAAGGAATCATTGCTGGAAAGTTGAAAGGGCAAATCCCAGCACATACACCAAGTGGCTCTCTGATGCTAAAGGTATCAATTCCATTTGCCACATTTGGGACATACTCTCCCATCTGCAAAGTTGCCATTCCACAAGCATGTTCCACCACCTCTGTATGAGAAAACAATCAAAATTGAGAAAGCATAGAAGCAATCGACTGCAATCTTTTCACCGAAAGAGATTTTAGGAAAGGGAATAAAAGATAGACTAACCTAGCCCACGGAAAACATCTCCATGAGCATCCTTCAAGGTCTTCCCCTGTTCAGTAGTGATATTCATCGCTAGCTTATCCTACAACAAGATCAAAGTGATTCTAATCATCAAACAAAAGCCAATAAAAAATAATACGAATAAAACGCAGTAACATACGACAGAACAAATTCTAGTATGCTTACAGTGTCTCTACGAATAAGCTCTTGAAGCTTGAGCATGACACGCTGACGGGTAGTAATTGGCGTGTTACGCCACGCCGGAAAAGCATGCTTTGCTGCAGAGACTGCAGCTTTGAACTCTTCATTCGTCGTCAAAGGAATTTGTGATACAACTTCTTGTGTTGCCTATCCCCAAATTTCAATCCATTAAACCCACCCAAAACCACAACAATTTCCAATAAACAAGAGAAAGAACATTATAAGTTCATATACTCACGGGATTTATCACATCAATGGTTGAAGATGATTGCGAATCAACGAACTTTCCTCCAATAAGATTCGGGACTCTCTGATACAACAAAAAAAAATCAGAAAAACGAGATGAAGAAAGCAATAATAATCTTGTATAAATTAGATAAGTGAAGTAGAGTTTCTCAAGCTTTTGAAGAACTTTCTAAGAGACCAAACAGACCATAAAGCATCGTATATACACCGTATGTATGTATAGATTTATACAGAGTGTATTACCGGAGGGCTACGGAGGCTTGAAGAAGGCTCAACAACACCAGTGGAAAAATAATAAGAGCTTCTCAAAGCAAAGATCGAAGGCTTCAAGGCCTTTAGATTTCTCGCTGAAATAAAAAACCAAAGGGATCAAAATAAATCAAGATTCCTTGTAACACGGCTTAAATAACTGATTGATGATTAGTTATGAAATAATTTTGCGCGAGTTTCTTACCTCGTTGAATCGAGATTTTAAGAGGCAACATGGTTTTTTTTTGTTTTTTTGGGTTTTCTACTTTGATTCAACGATTTTTATGTTCTTAGGATAAATGTTTTTTTTTATAAGATATATATCCGTTTTTTGCATGCTAGTATAGAGTGATTGGTGTTGTGACCAGCAGACGGGTTGAGATTTGAAGGCAATGATTTGTTGGGATGTGAGCCGATGGATTGGAGTTACGTGTTATCTGACGGTGGAGATTCAAAATTACTTTATGACGTGGCAGTTATATTAGAAAAAGTTTTCCTAATTTGCCTTGTTTTAAAAAAAGGAAAATGTTAACATACAAATAAATTCACTTGAGCAAAGATTTTATCAAATGCAGATTTGTAAATATAGAAAGAAAAAGGTCTTATTTAATTGATATTCTTCAACACTTTGCCTATACCCATCATTATTGTCACCTCTGCAATATCTTACATACCCACTAGGTTTGAGATTTGAAGACAATGATTTGTTGGGATGTTAGCTGATAGATTAGAGTTACATGCTATCTGACTATGGAGATTCAAAATTACTTTATGACGTGGCTGTCATATTAGAAAAAGTTTTCCTAATTTGCCTTGTTTTAAAAAAAGGAAAATGTTAACATACAAATAAATTCACTTGAGCAAAGATTTTATCAAATGCAGATTTGTAAATATAGAAAGAAAAAGGTCTTATTTAATTGATATTCTTCAACACTTTGCCTATATCCATTAGTGTATCCAAAAAGAAAAAATAAAAAATTATTTAAATGATGATTAAATAGTAAAAATTTAAAATTAAAAGGTTTACTTTCTTTGTAGTTTTATGTTCGAGTTGGTTACTTATATTATGACTACTAGAAATTTATATAATTGTTAATTTTAGGACCCGTGGAATTAGTTATGGTACGTGTAAACTCGTCCGAATATCTACTTTAATCTAAAAATAAAAATAAAAATAAAAATAAATAAATATATATAGAGAGAGAGATATTCTTCAACACTTTGCCTATACCCATCACTACTGTCACCCTCGCGATGTCTTACATATTTACTAGGTTTACAGGGTATTCAATGGGTCGTGAGGATTAGTCGTGGTGCGCGCAAGCTGGCCCGGACACCCCACGTAAATAAAAAAAAGAAAAAAAGAAAAAAGAAAAAAAATTATTTAAATGATGGTTAAATAGTAAGAATTTAAAATTAAAAGGTTTATTTTCTTTGTAGTTTCATGTTCGAGTTCTTAGTTACTCATATTATGGCCACTAGAAATTTACATGGTTGTTAATTTCAGGATCTGTGAGATTAGTCGTGGTACGTGCAAGCTGGCCCGGATATCCACGTTAATCTAAAAATAAAAATAAAAATAAATATATATATATATAGGGGTGCTTAGGAGCATTTAATTATTTTTTAAAGTATATTTTGTTTGAAAATATATTTAAATAATATTTTTTATTTTTAAAAAATTATTTTTTAATATTAATATATTAAAATGATTAAAAAACTAAAAATAATATTAATTTAAAATTAAAAATAAAAATATTTTTTTAAAAAATACTTTTCAAATATAAACGGGCATCCAATGTCCCAATCCGCAGGGCAAGCTAGCAACCAGCAGGAAAAGAAGAGAAGAGAAGGAAAGGAACAAATTTTACTCCCTCCTATCAGCGGTGTTGGTCCCGCTTTCTATTTTTATTTGTCTCATTGGGAACTTTTATTAGTCCGTCCAAAAAGCATGTTTAGAAAAAATATATAAATGAGTTTTTAGTATAATTTATACAAATCTATAATATATATTAATTAATCAAAAAAATTAAATAGTTAAGGCAAATTGTAATTTCAAACAAACCATTTTCCCAAATAAAATCTTAATTAACATTTAAAAAATATATTTTACTACAATATTTTTAATTAAAGTTCATTTATAAATAACAGATAATTAAAAATTATTCTTAAAAATAATAATATTGATTATTAAACAATAACGTTATTAAATATGTGTTAAAAATAAATTAAAAAAATTGCAATGTTTTTGAGATAAGGGAGGAGCGAATCTTGTTTTTTGCTTCTGTTTGGTCAAAACAATATATCATTTCATGAAGAAGTTGATTTGACAGAAAAAGCCTCCATTAACAAAGCGGACTTGCACGCAACAAGCAAGTCAATAAACAGTAGCTCAGCCACATCCGTCTCGTAAGCTAATCTGAATATACACATTAATAAAATAAGTTAAAGATACTGCTGCGTTTCGTACTCAGCAGTTGGCAAATTCATCCTGCAATCCACATTGAAGAGCTGGTAGGGAGAATTAATGCCCCTTGTGGTAAAATTCGGTTTAAAAACTCTTAAGAAAAAAGGAGGAGAGCTGACCTACTTAAAATCCGAGGAAAGGTGATCCAAAACTACTCCAACCATAGAACCCCAAGAAAGAAAAGCTTCATCTCCCTTTATATCATCCAACTAGGGAGCAAGCTAGTGACAGAAACCGTAATCATGCGCATTGGCCGTCCCCACCAGACTCCTTAAAAACCTAGATACATAATTGTCAAAGGAGAAGTTATAATCTGAAGTCTATCTGTTTGCTGTCATGGTCTTGTTATGAAGACACAGATCGAAGGAAGGAAGGCAGCATTAATTGCTTTAAAAACGTCACCGTTCTAAAAGGCCACACAAACGAATCACTGCAGAAGAGAGAGAACCATGGCCCATCACTTCATAGCATTTGATTGAAAATAACCTCATCACCACCTATAGCTCCGCATGGAAGAAACAACCAGGCAAACATAGAGAATGAAACCACACTCTGCCAGGACCCAAAGGCGAGATTGATTATAAACAAAAGGTACAATCTCGCCCTAGTCCAGGAAGGTAAATAATAATAATAATAATTTAGCAATTTCTGTCTCTTCTCCCTGCTATTTCTGGAGCAGTCTCTATGTAGGATGGTATCTAGGAGCTTGGCAACTGGTGAGATGACGAATCGTCACTCACTAAATCTCTCCATTGTTGAGTCACTGTTTTAACTTGGGTGTAAAACTGAATTCCAGCTTTTCCTGCGGCAGTTTATGAAACTCTGCTTTAAAACTTCAGAAACTAAGATCCCCTAAATGTGAAAGCTCTTCAAATAGGTGGCAATTCACATAGAAATCATCCAAACCACACATATTTACCGTCAAAGCTGACATTTCCAGCAAAAGATGGTTTTGCGCTAATAAACGAGGAGAATGGCAGCGGAACCGAGACAGGAACATTTATCCCAACCTGCAAAAATTCCAGTTATAGGAAATTGTTTCAGATTTCCAACCAAAAAAAATCAGTCAAACATAAAAGGAGTCACAAACAAATGTTTCACACGGGCAGCAATACTTCAGAAACTAAAGCTTTGCAGATTGGAGTAATCTTATTTCAAAAAAATTAAAAATTAAAAAAAGGACAGCAACATGCGAGGCCTTGATAGTGAAACACAAGTCATTCAGATGAAGGTTTCACTGTCTCTTCATCTTTTACCATTAAAAGCAGACCCATGACAGGCTGCACAGGACTATCTTACCTGCCCAACCTCAACCTCAGTCTGGAATTTCCTTGCAGCGACGCCAGATGTTGTAAATATAGAAGCTCCATTGCTATATCTAAAAGAAAGAATCAGGCATAGACCATGAGACAAGTATTCAATACATTCCAATTCTATGCATGTACTGGGAGAAAGTAATAGTTGAAATTACTTATTTCCATTAACAATGTTTATAGCTTCTTCGATGCTATCAGCCTGAGAGACAAGAAAAACACGTGTTAATGTCCTGGACTAAATAACTGGTGAGACAAATAGTAGGATGGATGGGTAGCAGCAAACCTGCATACAAAGAAGAACTGGGCCAAAAATATCCTCCTGCACAAGCAATAAGCCTCATTTAGTTTATGATGCAGTCAAGCTTGCTGGAAACCATCCAAGGTCACTTCTGTAAATATCACATAAACTACCTTGTAACATTCCATGTTGACTGTGACATCCGATAAGATGGTAGGACCAATGAAGTTCCCATTTTCATATCCTGCAACCTAGCATTAATAAATGGACTGAATTATAAAAAAATGATCGGCTTGATCATTTAAAAACTCCGGAGCAGAACACAATTATTGGCAAGCTTCTCAGTATTGCTTAAAGCACATCACAGCTTTCATTTAAAATTCAAAACATTCATGCAGGATCCATTATAAATAATTTAACTATTTAAACTGTGAAAATCATGTGCAGATGTAAATTAAACCAAATTATCTTATCTTATTGTTGATAAAAAGAACACATACTATAAATTTGAGCAAAAGCTTATCAAGAAAACTGTTGAGATCATAGAAGACAACATAAAACTAGATACCACAATATTTCTTCCATCAAGAACTAGCTTTGCACCACTTTCAACACCTGTTTGAATCAATGTGATTATCTGTTCCTTTTCCTGTTGAGTAAAAAACAATATTGATGAATAACAAAAGTCACTAGTTGGAAATATACATGAAGAAAGTGAATTTCTCATATACACAGCAGAAGCTGCAAACTCTCTCAAATATCGCATAGATGATGGGACATTTCTCATGATCAAAATTATTATATATCAATAACTTCAATTACTCTCTCTAGAATGGAAAACTTGATAGGTCAGGAATCTGACTCTACTATGCACCTGCTTACTAATAACTGGACCAAGCTCCGCATCCGGTTCTGTTCCAGAGGTTACTTTAAGTGCCTTGGCATGCTCTACTAACTTCTCTTCCCTGGCAAAAAGGTCTAGCAAACTCAGTGAAGGAAATGCCAGTATCCTCTACTGAATCATAATTGGGAAAAAATAAAGGAATAAATTTACAAAAGAACGTAACATTGTAACATATATCTGATATCTATTGTTTCATTCACTACCTTCGTTTGAGAAAATTCACCCCATACCTTTCAAACATTTTGCTTAGGCAAAAGTTCTTTTTTAAGAAATGTAACCTCAAAATTCAAACAAGGTTTTATTAAACTTAAAGGATATTACTATTGTTTTCACGATAGGGGTGCACCTGGAACAGCAGTTAAGCAGCCAATAAATCATTTCCTAGACATCCCATTGAAGGAAGGGGGTAAACAATGACATGATCGACTACCAACCACTAAGGGGGGTCTAGGACCGCTGACTTCCATAAAGTATCACTGCGACAAATTATACAAGCTGGTAGGTCTAAACAGAAAATTCTCCACAAATGCTTACAACTTTTACCTCCAACAACTTTGATGCAGTTTTACCAGATTAAAATCCAAGGTATTTTTTTTAGATAAAAAAATCCAAAGAAATTAAAACAAGTATAAAAAAAATACCATGGGCCTAGGCCTCCAACAAAGACAGCCATGTTCAGGGCCATGCACTTTTGTCCTGCACCACCAAAGCCAGCAGCAACTAGAGCATTTATGGTAGCACCCACACTTGCATCGGGCATGACAACTGCATGACTTTTGGATCCAATATTGGACTGAAGTAAAAAGGTCAGCCAGCAGTTAATGTCCAATAACGATTCATGTCATCCATATAGCCTCATAAAATGAACTGCACACTTACTAAAAGCATTATTTGGAGTTACCTGTGTACGTTTTCCTTTAGCTGATGCTCTTGCATACACATAAGCACCAACCTATGAGAACATAATGACAAGATTAAAACACTCTTCAACAATACATTCAAACAAGGCAAATAGAACCGTACTTCTTGTAAGTTACACTGCTGAGTCTAGCTCCCACCCAAGGAGCAAACCGTCAAATAATAAATCCACAACCTTGAACTTGACTTAATAATACAAATTAAAGTGATGTTGATGCAGGGCTTCAAATTACCACTGCAACCATTATCCTCTACACACAAACACATATGTATTCCTTTCTTTCTGTTTTCTCATCCCTAATGTTTTTATCTCTTTCCACTAAAAACTTATCCTTCCATCTAATAGCAAACCAAATATCCTCATAACTTTCACACAGTTGCAGCATTACAGTTACTCCTATAGCAATTCGCCTACACTATTTTAGCTCAGAACCAAAAGCAGCTTAAGCGGGAAGTCATTAATTTTTACCAAAGTAAACCAACAAAAATCAGTGAATCCATCCACACAACTTGAGGGAAAATAGCAAATTCTGTGATAATATACACCTAAAAGATGCAGATTCAGCAACTTACTGCAAAAACTTGACAGGTTGAAATTACTTACCGCATTTGGACCAACAAATGAAATAGCTTTAATATCATCGTCATCGCAAATACCATTAATAATTTCCTGCCCATATCAAATTTAGAAAATGAGAAATAAAAAAATAAGAAAAGTAACTGCAATAAAAATAACAGCGCTCATGGCAGTGACGCAAACACATAGCAAGCTCAGTTCAGTTAAAAGTTCATATGAAACCAAGGACGCATTGCAAACAAGTCATGTGTGGTAGACATA
Organism: Populus euphratica; assembly: GCF_000495115.2. Lineage (NCBI taxonomy): Eukaryota > Viridiplantae > Streptophyta > Magnoliopsida > Malpighiales > Salicaceae > Populus > Populus euphratica. The sequence goes on along the minus strand of NW_011499847.1, from coordinate 5,308,985 downwards.
AAAGAAAAGGTCTTGTTTGTCACGCCTTCAATTGAAAAGGACTGAGTATTTAAAAGCAAATGTCTTGTATTTGTTTCAGCATATGTAATTCGATCCTCTTATGCTATTCATATGGTCCACAAAGGCATGTGATGATGCAAGCAATAACCTGCATGCAATTCTTAAACTGGAAGTAAAAGTGCAAAACCAAAATTGTAATATTGAAAGTGAAACCTTACATTAGTGCCATGGACAATATTTAAGACACCATTAGGCAAACCAGCCTCCATAGCTAACTCTGCAAGCATCACAGAAGCCCCTGAAATAACACCAACCAACATATTGCTTGTAACCTGCAAATGTCTAGTAAGAAATCTTTCAAGTTGTATTAAAAGCAGATACAGAAACTCTAATTGACCTACAATCTTGGGAGCGGAGCTGCAAATAGCATAACACTTTGGAAGGCATAACTATCTTATATCTTGGGGGTGTAATGGGCTCATGGTGCCCCAAAACTTTAAAAATTTCTTTATGCAAGTCCTAAAAGTTACTGACTCTCTTCAAATTTACCATTATTTCACAGGAAATAAACATTTTGCACTGCCAGATATTACTACCATTCTATAAACATCATTAGTTTATTTTATTTATTGAAAGTACCCCTATACCATTACATTTAGGCACCCTCGTTTTTTAAATCCTGGCAGATTTGCAATCCAACAGTTTACATCTGTAATGTGCTTCATGCACCAATAAAGATAGTGAAAAAGCTTTACATGAAATTAAAATGCGTGTTTCAGCTACCATGATCTAATACACCATATCAGGAAAATGGAGACATAACCACCAGGAATCATTTGGCAATCACCTGGGTCCTTCTCCGATGGCTTTAGAATAAAGGTATTACCACATGTGACGGCAATTGGAAAAATCTGCAAACAAAGAGCAAAACCATCAGTGGTCATATCTAAACCATGTAATTTCCCTAGTCAATGTTCCTGGAGAGCTTTGAAGCAGGAATGGTTTCTTTTAAATAAGCAGATATTAATAAAATGTGAAAAAATAAGTTTATTTTCATAACCATGATCTCATTTTTTATTTCTCAAGCACATAAGTTGCAGATACGATGGTGATCTCACATATCAGATACTTGAAATGAACCTGAAGTCCATATCAGAAGGGCAGGTAATAACAAATGATAGTTCAACTAGCTTACCCATAGTGGGATCATAGCTGGAAACTCAAAAGGGCATATCCCAGCACAGACACCAAGTGGTTCTCTAATGCTATAGGTATCAATTCCACTCGATATGTTGGAAACAAACTCCCCAATCTGCAGAGATGCCAATCCACAAGCATGTTCCACCACCTCTACGAGGGAACATCCAAGACTTTGTAGAGCAAAGTGTCAACAAATGAGATTTCTCACAGATAACAGATAAGACACTAACCTAATCCTCGTAATACATCACCATGTGCATCCTTCAAAGTCTTTCCATGTTCGGTAGTAATGCTCATGGCTAGTTTGTCCTGCAAAATAGTAGTTCACATCAACTGAACAGATATGCAGGCTAGAAGTTTATAAATTCAAAAATTTACAATATCTCTCCGAATAAGCTCTTGGAACTTGAACATGATGCGTTGACGGGTGGTAATAGGTGTGTCTCTCCACTGTGGAAAAGCTCGCTTTGCTGCAAAAACTGCAGCTCTGAACTCCTCATTTGTAGTTAGAGGAACTTGAGAAACAACTTGCTGTGTTGCCTGTCATGTTTGGATAACATAATCATAACAAATGACTTGATAATTATTGACTAAATAACTTTGGATACATAAATCCAAAATAATCTTTTAATGGAACTAAACTCACAGGATTTATGACATCGATGGATGCAAATGACTGTGAATTAACAAGTCTACCGCCAATAAAATTAGGAACCCTCTGGCACACAATACTTAGTAGGTTAAAATCCAGCATGAATATAGTGAAAAGTCCCACCAAATAGGAGCGGGAAAAAAAGAATAACTCAAAAGGTAGAAATTTCTTTTTGCCTCTCATCCAAGTAGCTGGGATGACTTCTGTAGGTCTAAGTTACTTCTACTTATGTCTGGGCTTACCATGGGGTAGCGCTGCCTCCAAGAAGGCTCAGCAATTGAGAGATGTTTGTCCCTTCCAGCAGATTTCTCAGGTCTCAATGACTTGAAATTTCTCACTGCACCAAAAAAAGAATCAATCACCCACTGTAAGGAAATGGGCGCTTAAATAAAGGCCACCTGCCAGTAGATAACTGCATACAATGTTCTTCAACAAGATCAAAAGATGCTGTGATGTTGTATAAATTAAGATGGTGAGATTTACATTATGAAAATGTGCTCCCAGGTACCACCAAAGAAGGGGGCTCTGAGCAATGAACTAATGCACAGATTCGGTTCATCCCTGTAGTAATAGGATGAATTAAGTTAAAGACATGAAAGCGTAAGAAGTCAGCAGCTCCCCCCACTTTCAGGTCTCAATTTAAGAGTTTTCATGGTGAGGGAACCATAATTAATCATTAATAATTACTTAATTCATTGTAGCAGCAGCCTTGGTACAAGTCAATGGTGGAGCAAATAGAGTCTGACAAGGTTCAAAAAAGATTTTCAAACCTAAAACAGCCGAGTGACGATAATATGTTCAAGCAGCCAAAGTCACAGGGCATGAAGTTCATAAAGGTCAAACTTAATCATCTGAACATTGACATTCTTCATCAAATACCTGGAAAATGTAGAGAGTCCAACTTCATTGGATCATGAAATGAAGGTTTCACAATGACAGATTGCACACATTTAATATGTTCAAAGCAGAATGAAAGGGGATATAGTAAGGGAAAAACGAAAAGGAAAAATGAAAAAGAGTGCTTGATAATAAAATATTGGCAGAGTAACCTGCCTGTCATATTTCCTTGTCGAAGTTTGGCTTTAACATTGTAAACATGCTTTGGAGTGGACAAAAGCTCTGGATTGCTTTGTCTCAGTCGCTTCAGAATCTGGCGAGGTTTTAATCCAGCTTCTGTCATCTCCTTAATCAACACAATCTCACTCTCAGAAAAGCGACGAGCAGAAGGATGTTCTGTAATGTCCTTCAGTGGCTCATGGTTGTGTGTTCCGTTTTTAATAGTAAGCACCCACAACCCATCATCCTTCTTACCCACAGCTTCAAAGGGACAGTTAGTAAGTCGTGAACCAGATCTTTTTCTGCGCTTCCGTTCAGCCGAAGTCTCTTCATCAGCTTTCTTCCTGTTACGGTAAACACCTCCCCTATCACAGCCAAGTACCACTACTCTTTCTCTCTTGGACTGCTTGATGGTTACAACATATCCTTGAGATACAGCAAAGTCCCCAACATGTTGTATAAGTTCTTCACGATCTACAAAAGTTCCAGGAGGAGGTGGTAGCATCTGCATTTGAGCTTCATCCAATCCACTTCCACTACTACTCTGAATATCCGTCATTAATGTACAAACGAAACGACCTGCAACGAAGCATAATATTTATCGCATAAACATATCTTCAAATTTGGATGAATTGTCTTCCACAATTGCCAAGATAATTCTCTGCCTTCTCACACAACAAAACTAGAAAATAAAATGACGACTTGAATTCAATTTCTTTTTTTACAAAGGGATCCATTGCATGGTCTCTGGAATCACAATTTTAGTTAGTTCCAGTTCCTGTATTTTCACTGTAACCAAACAGGTAGCAAGTACGGAAAAAAGTTATGTACAAACAGTGCCAAGTAAAACAATCACAAATTTGAAAACTTAATTAGCATTTCAAGAATCAATTGTTTATCAAAGTGTCAGCACAACTCAACATATATTCTCCTTCAATTTTTTTCTTGTTTTCTCGGTAACCAAACTGCACAGATAAAAGTGACGGAAACTTACAGGAGAAATTGATCGAGCGGTAATCGAAGGAGAAGGACGTCCGGCGAATCTAGGGAATTTGAATTTTTTATAGTGCATAGATCGGTGTCGCAGAAGAATTACGAACCGTTTGTAGAGGAAACGAGTTAGGAACTGTAATTAGCTAGTTCTGGGCACAACCAAGGTCTTGTGTTTGGCTTGAGAAAATTGACGGGGGGTACTTGAGGAGCGTGAAGCGGATTTAACGGGCATTTTTTCTGTTTCAAACAAACAGCACTTTGGAAGGAATATTGGATGAGGCGATTTGTAAAATTACTTGGAGTGCATTTTGGTGTGTTCTTGCCTTGTAATATTGTTTTTTGTGTTTTGAAAATTATTAAATGTATTTTTTTATAATTTTAATATATTAATATTAAAAATTTTAAATAAATTATTTTAATATATTTTCTATTAAGATGGTGCTTAGAGTATGGTAAAGTATTTTTTCTAGAAATATATAAAAATAATTTATTTGTTTTAAAAATTTATTTTTAATATAAACACATTAAAATAATTTAAAATAATAAATTTAAAATAAAATAAATAAATTTTAATAAAAAATGTGTTGAAACTCAACGTCTAAACATCGCTAAAACTAATTCTACGTCGCATTTCAAATCACAGTTTTGGTTTACTTGTTGCTGATAATAATATCAACCACAAAATATCTTGAAATTTAAGGGTTTGTCATTATTATTGATCTAGTACCTAAAATGCCCTTATAAGAAAGAACAAGAGGGACAAAACAAGAGGACAAAAAAAAAGAAGGGAACGACACTAAAGAAATTCAACTTTTTAATTTGTAAGATTTATTCCTTATTATTTTAATAAACTTGAGAAAAATAAATTATTTTCCAGTTCATTTTCCATAACATAACCAAACATTGGAAAGTGTTTTTCAGTTCTAAAATGCCCTTATAAGAAAGAACAAGAGGGACAAAACAAGAGGACAAAAAAAAAGAAGGGAACGACACTAAAGATAACACTACCAAACATCGAAAAATATTTTCTCGGAATTCATTTTCTAGGAATTCACTTTTCTCGGAATTCACTTTCCAAAAAAAAACAATTTTCCTACAAACAAACGGATCCTAAAAAAAAATCAGCAACGCCAACAATGGTAACCTCGCCACCACCGCCAGAACCACCTCACTCTCTCAAACCATCAGCACCCTTCCTCCCTCACCCGCTAAAAAAATCTTCATTTGTCCTCTCTCACCCACTAAAGCAACCTTCCCTCTCCTACAAGCAGAACCACCTCTCTAGTCACAGCTATTGTTCTTCCACAACTACACATCAACCCACTTCACCACCATCGTCATGGATCAACACTACCCAGCCTTGCCAGCATCATCTTCCCACGCACATTTTAACAGAAGACAGTCGCCAACCAATCCAGCTCCCCACATCATCACCAGCGCCAATTATTCATTTTCTTGTTGCTTTAGTGATGACCCATGAATGATAGAGTGCGGTCATGAATCAAAAAGAAGAAGAGAGGTGTTTTCCATCTTGTAATGAGTTATTGCAATTAATTACGAATGCTTAATTACTTAGTTACACTTTCTTGCTACGCTGAAATTTTGTCCAATCATGTTGTAATTTTACTAATTACCATATAATATTTATAGTTACAAATGATGAAGTGCAATTTTTTTTTACTTTATAAAAGGAAAAAACTGTTACTTCATTTTTACTTTCTAAAAGAGATTATTTTTGAGCGATTATAAACTAATTTTTTTTGACCAGCTTATACATTACCTTGGACTAAATTCTAAGGATAAGATGAATAAAATTAGTATTTAATCATCACATTAGTCGGCTTTCAGTTGGATGAACAGTTAAAATGCTTGGATCGTGTGAATCTTGTAATGTGCATGATACAAATACTGTACCATCACAACGGTGGTTCAAAAATTCAAAGATGTACATCTTCGTTCTAAATTAGAAGAACTTTGGCCCATACAGTTTGTTTCTTCCCTTAGTTGCTGTCACTGTGTCGCATATAGTTGAAAGAAAATGAATTATCACAAGCATTAAGAACCGAAAGAGAGCTAATTTTGTCAGGAATCACTGGCATCATACCACTGTAAACGATGTAAAGCTTCAGTATCTGCTAAACCAGGATACATGCTAAGATGCAAATGAAAAATCTTGCAGTAATGGAGTTTAGCTGTCCATCTTCTTAAAGACGATAGAAAATGAAGAACCAAAAAAAATGGCTTTCACTTCCCTGCCCCAGGTGCCATTGGCGTGACACAATTTTTTACCTCTCTCGCACATCATTCTAGTCGTATCCACGCAAATCAGCCACTGCTTCACAGGTTGAGATTATAATGCGTAATTGAGTTTTCCGAGCATTATAAGTTAAATATATACTAGTACTTGTAAGGAATTGCGGTCCAGGGTCAATGCCGGTGGGTATAGACAGTTGATTATTAAGGAAGAATCAGAGTTGGAGCTATAACTGGGGATGCAACATTCACGTTCGTGGCCATTCAAAAAACTAGCAGCCCGAGATTGATCGCAGTACCAATGATATCAAAAAAGGAGCAGCCTGAGATTTATTGTAGTTCCAATGATACACAAGTTACGAAAAAGGATCTCTTATACGTAGGACGAAAGCACGAAGCACATGATCCATGAACAGGGCATGTTATTCTACTACAAAAGATTTCTGGACACTTTTAGTACTGCGGTTTAATAGTATTTTTTAAAAAAATTGAAATTATTTTAAATTTAAATTGCTTTTTTATATTTTTAGATTATTTTAATTTATTAATATCAAAAATAAATTTTAAAAAAATATCTAACAAGAAAATTAATCCATGCAGATTAAATTAGAATTAGGAAACAACATGACATCAACAGTAGCTGAAAAGACAGTGAAATGCATTTACCCCAGATCGTCTAAAACTATCAAGTGCTAACATGAAATGCATTTACAGAATTACACGAATACATTGAATCCAAAGACATTAAGAAAATACAGATTTAACAGAAGTGTATTGTAAATGCTTTCCAGTACATGTATCATTCTACAAGGGGTTTATTTCACCCCCATCAACTCAATACAAGTCAGTGAAAACCTGCACTAACCAGTTATTCAAGGTGCCATCAAGAACTCAGAGAACTGAAGAGTCCATGCTGTCAAGAGATAGATTCGGCACATCTTCAATACCATCTTCCATGGTGGAACGAAGATAGCTCATCCTTGCACCAGACGCTTCAAATTGATCCACTTCATCACTCTTCACATACTGCCCCAGCTTTTCTCTGTACAGTCTCAAATTCTCCTCCATTTCACTCCTTTCATGCTCAAGATTGATTATGTCCCATTGCAATGATTCAATCACTTCTTTTAGAAATTCTTGTTTCCGTTCTGCCAATTGGCGATACTGTTTGGCTTCAATCTCCGTTGAACTCTTTTCATTCTGAAGCCTTAAAATCATTGCCATAGCCTCATCAGCCGCTGATGCAGAAGCCATTCTCTCCTTTTCAAGTTCTGCATGAGCCATATCCGCTCTCAGCCTCTCAATCTTGACCAATCTCCTCAGTGCCGTCACATCATATTCCTCATCTTCAACACTATACTCTCTCTCACAATCATCGTCATCAAGAATACCATCGTTCACAACTTCCTTTCTCGTCATTGAATTGTCCTCATTTTTTGCTTTTGAATTCTCCAAGCAAGACGACGGAATCTTTGTATCACACAGTTTATCAAAATCCAATTTTGAACAAGACCCATTTTTAGGATTCCTCGATTCCCCCCTGAAACCACATAGAAACTGAACCAGAGACTTACCATGCCAGGTAAACTGCAAAAACCTCAACCCTAAACAGAACATGAAAAACAGCCACAAAAAATTGAAAACCGACGAGAAATACCTAAACACAAAAAACCCACCTTTGAACCCAACGTTTTGAGTCAGGACCTTCAAGTATGATACGCAATCCATCAAAAACAGCCCCGAAAAAGCCAGCAAGATTCCCTTGTACAATTCAAGAACAGAGCAAGTGACAATCAACAAACAAACACAACCCAGAATCCGCATGTGGGTCTAGTACTAGTAAAATCCTCTCGCCCTGTATCCTTCAATTAAATGTCGAAACCTCTCAAAACTTATGACCGTGACCATTTAACCAATGAATGCCCACCAAATATGGAAATCCTTTTGTAAGATAAACAAGAAAGAGACGGAGGACATGCCAAATTGCAATTAATGCGTTAATGTTTTGAGGAGTAAAATCACCACGTTCATTAGGCAAGTAGAAGTTTTGTTGTTAGTGACCTTCATCTGTATTAGAGAGAGCCTTGATACAGAGACAGCTAACAGAGAGATTGGCGTGCTAGGGTAAGTGAGGGAGTGTCCGTGTGTGTGCGGGACTTGGAGCGAAAGGAGGGGTATATATCAGGAACCGTACTATAAGCGATAAATTCGAGGGATGTCCTTTTTGAAGAAAACAATTATTAAAGTTATTGAAATATCCCCATGCTTTATTTTTTTTCTTTGTTTTGCTTCGAGAAAACAATTACCATTTCTAACATATCGGATAATCTAATAATAGAAACTTACTGGATCATTCTACACGTTGCGTCGTGGATTGCATGAATATTTATATCCAAGTGTTTTTAATATATTTTTAATAGAAAAAATTAAATCATATTAAAATTAATTTAATATTATAGGATTGATTCGACAAATTAAAAAATAATATAAATAATTAATAAAATTATAATTTAATTAATAAAATTAAAATGAAATTTTTAAAAAAATTATTTAATCTACCATATATTAGATTCTCTCATATCAATTTAAATTAATTCATTAAATATGTTACTTAAATAATAAAATCATGAATAATTTTGTAGGGGATAAATAAAAAAATATTAAACTAAATTCTCAATTAATCTATTATTAAAAAATAAAATTTATAATAAAATTCAATTAAAAAATAAATTAAATCAAGTTAACCTACTAAAATTATATCAGAAAATTGTAATAACCTTGTAAACTTATTGTCGCAATTTTTTTTTATTAATTATCTTGCCTTGATAATATATATTGGTCTTGATTTTTTATTATTAGGTTTATAGATCTTCAAAGTAAAATAACATATTTTGATTGACTTTTTATAAAGTTATCCTAATTTCATAATTTAAGTCATGAATTTTACAGGATAATCATGTTGACTCGAGTTTTTTTAAATTTTATTATTAAACATTAGGTTAATTAAGAATTAGACTTTATAATTTTTGTATCATTTTTTATGTAATTATCTCATTCTTCTAATGTAATATCCCACATCAACAGGTAGAAGAGTGGTAGTTAATTTTGCTAAAAGTGTTGATTAACAACTTGTTATATATATTTTAGAGCGTTAGGCTTAGATATGAGCTCACATCACTAGAAATAAAATTACGAGTACAGTAAGACTCAAAGCAGACAATATATTGCAAGTTGGGCCAAACTATTACTTTTAATTCGGGTTCAACATGTTATTTTAGATTGAGTCGAGATGTTTTTTTTTTATCTTTATCTCATTTTATTTTTTCCAGTAAAGTCCTCCATATATGGGTTGACTAGGAATTGATATTTGTATTTTTTTTTTCATTTCATGTGTTTATTATAGTTTTATGACCCGATCACGAGTTAGGTCAATTGACTTAATTTTTTATTTTTTTATTTTTATTATTTAAAATTAATTTATTGAGATCTACACTTCATGATTTGTTTCGAGTTGTGTTTTACAAAGTTATCCTATTTTCATGACCAAGGTCATAAGTTTATTTTGTTGACTTTAATATTTTTATTTTCTTTTTTTAATTTTTTTTTTAAAAAAAAACCTTCAACATTGGTTGATTGTGAATTTAGTTTTATAAATTATTTTAATTTATTTTTTTATGTGGTTATCCCAATCTTATAACTCATGTTTGACTGATTAACTCAAGTTGACTCGACTCATTTTTTTAGTTCAACTTTATTATAGATTTTATAGTTAAATCTTAGATTAATTAAAAATTGAGTTTAATATTTTGTTTTTTTTGTTTTTTATATGATTATTATGATGTCATAACATGAGTATCGAATTTAATAAATTGATTCGAGTTCATTAAAGTCCATATAATATATTGTCCTTTTAATATTTATAGAAAAATATCATTATGATTTTATTATAGTCAAGTTGTATTTTTATTTGTCATTAAAATTATTTTTTAATTTATCATGTTGATTAAGTGGTATAAAATTGGGCAATATAAAATTTAATTATTATTTTTTATTAAAAAACAGATTAATAATATTTAAATATATTTTTTACGCTTAAAAAATAACCCAACCGATAGCAATGCCGGACAATTACCTGGGTAATACTTTAAAGTTTAAACTAAAAGATTCAGGGTTTTTGATGCACATCATTGTTTACACGCTTACACATAAGTGGTTCGCTGGCATTGCCTTATGTCACGTCTTTTTACACCTTAGTCCCCGCAATCAAAATTTATATCCTGGTTATGAAAAATCATTGATGTTACACCTTAGTCCGTAACAGTTGAGAAAGTACAGAGAGATGTAAAAAAAAAAAGAAGAGAGAGTTTTTTACCTCACATTTCAGCTGTAAAAAGTATCAATCTTGGTATTACTGGTTAGTTTTGAAAATAAAAAACCAATGGAGGTGGTTTATGTTTTAAACCCTGTAAAAAAAAAAATAAATTAAAATCCAAAAAAATATGTTAAAGTTTGATTTGAGTTTGAGTTTATGGACTAATTATAGCATGTTTTGGATTTGAAAATAGGGTTTTGAAGGTTTCTAAGATAATTTTTATATATTTTTAAATAAAGATTTATTAACATTCAATATAAAAAAATCCAAACTTGATATTTCAATATTTAAGGTGATCAAAAAAGTGTTATAGAAAATGATATGTGATAATTGATTACCCGTTATGTTTTTTAAATTTACGAGGCATATGTATTTTAAAAATTTCTTATGAATATTTAATGAAAATAAAATATTTGTTTAATAGTGATTTTTATACAATTATCTCAAAATAATTATTTTTTTATTCTCACATACAATCGCATGAAAATTATCAAGATATATATATTTTTATTAAAATTTGCTTTCAAATATTGATAAATTTTTATTCAAAAAAATATGACATGAACAAAACAAATATGTCTACACAAGCAAATAAATAAAAAGATTTTTAACTTAAGAAAAATTTGTCAATTTTTTTTTTAAATTTTTTGTCCATACAATGGTGTCTCAACAATTTTTTAAAGAAACAAAAAAATTGCTATGCGAAAGATAGTTATCTTTTACTTTATAAAATATTTAATTTGTTCCTCTTGACACACATTCTTTATAAATAAAGTAAAATGAATTACATATATAAACATTATCATTTTTTTTTCATTTACTCCTTGAATGTACTCATAAACTAAAATAGAAATCCGTGTCACATATAAAAGCATTAATTTTATGTCATTGATCTCAAATTGAACTCTTGACTTAAATATTGTGTTTGTTTTTGTATTTTAAAAATATTATTTTAAAAAATGAATATTTTTTATTTTTTTTATTTTAAATTAATATTTTTTTGGTGTTTTCATATTATTTTGACATATTTAATTAAAAATAATTTTTTAAAAATAAAAAATATTTTAAAAAACAATTATTAATCTACTTTCAAACATGATAGTGTCAGGAAAGGAAGCCTTTCTCACCTCTAGTGGCATCATGAACATTCAATGAGGACAAAAACAGAGTCGTTGTGATGCATGCTAGAGCAAATTTGTTTTTGCTGTTGATAAATGTTTATGTAAAAAATGTTTTTTATTAATCTTAAATTATTATTTTTTATCTCGTTGCTTAGCATGACTGCAGAGATAAGCCGGACACTCCCTGCCGATCAACCCGAGTGATTTTTTTTCTTTTTTCCATCATGTAGGGCGAGACCTTCAAATGAAATCAGATGACACGGAACAACTTTTAACTTCAATTTATGGTATTGTAAGTTATTTGTTATAAATAACTTATAATAAAAACATGTTAAATTAGAAACGAGTTTCATAAGGCAATTCAAAATAATTTTTTTCTTAAAATAAGACAGTATATATTAGAATCCCGTCAAAATTAAAATTTTAATAAATTAAATAAATAATTTTATTCAAGTTTGTAACAAAATTTTATTACAATTCTAAAATTATTTCCAAAATATATTATGATTTTTTTAAATATTTTTTTTAAATAACTCAAATCAATTTGTATAAATCATACCAAACAAGACTTATAATCTCACAATTCTCATAATTTTTTGAAATGAACTATAAAATAGTCTTTTTAATTTTAATTATAAAATAAATAAAATAATTCTTCTAGCTTTAAAAGCTACTCAATCCAAACTCAACTAAAATCTGACCTTCACCACTCCATCGAAACGATCTCAACTCGGCATCAAAATCCTCATGATTAGCAGTTAAAAATTTGTGCCCGTAGTCATCTTCAAATTGGTTAGAGAATAGAGCTCGGCATATCGTTGCCCATGTTAATAACATATTTTTAAATGACATATTTTTTTTAAGTTATTGAAATTCATTCAAGTGAATCAACTAAATTTAATCTAGTTAACATTCAAAATAATTTAAAATAAAATTTGACCGGAACTAAACTCTAGATCAACTCATTATAAAATTAACCTAGCTAGAATTATGATGTGAATAAATATGTGTTATTTATTTTAAAATTAAAAATATACTTTTTATAATATTATATTAAAATAATAATAAAAAATATTAATTTAATTTTTTTCTTTTAAATATTAAAAGAACATTTTAAAAGAAATTGAAACTATCAATAAAGTATTGGTATAGCCACACACTCTCTGAAGCATCAACAAAGCAGTTAAGACATTATTCTCTGAAAGAATAAAAATATGTATTTGATGTTAAAAAAAATACAATGGCCACACACCTCGAACAAAATGTCAAAATATTCAAATAAAAAAATTAAAACCACAAAAGACAAACAATCCCCAGGCATCGGAAAACCCTTGGATTTTTTTGACAGGGGGGGAGACATGATGAGGGTCCTTTATGATGTATTTAGCAATTCTATTAATTATTCAGTCTACTCGGAGGCCACGCAATATTTTAGTGCTGTTATTAATTTTCTGATCGAGATACAGGGTGTCACGCCCCTCTCTGTCCCCTCTTTCTTTCCACACACAAATTTGTGCGCAGAACTGCAAATATGAGTAAAAACTAAAAGCAAAAGAGCAACATCAAGCAAGTTGTTCTCCCATATCTTCCAACACAACTTATCGGTAACTATCTAGGTAGTAACCAAGTAGTAAAGATTTGAGATCAAGGGATTTGTTCCTTCTGTGGTTTCAGGTTCGAGTTCTTGGTTACTCATATAATGAACATTAGAGACTTACATGGTCGTTAACTTCAGGGCCCGTGGGATTAGTCGTGGTGCGCGTAAGCTGGCCCGGACACCCACGTTAATCTAAAAAAAAAATAATAACATCAAGAGGTAGCTTAATTAATAAGTTTTAGATTTATTTTTTAATCATTATTAATTTTAAAATTTATATAATTATTTGAGGGTATATATAAACTAGTTTGAATATTCATATTAATAAAAAAAATATCATAGTAACTTATTTTATTTAATATAATATTAAGTAAAGCGTTTGAAATTATATTTTTAAAAATTTAATTTTTTTATATTTTTAAATTATTTTTATATTTTGATATTACAAATATTTTTTAAAAATATTTTTTAATATATTAAAACAATTTAAATTACAACGATTATGACAGTCACATAGATACCACGCTGACATTTGTTACGAGGAGCGAGCAAGTAACTGAGAGGAGCATCACGCAAGTGTTAATCTACTCCTTCATGGCTTCAAATCTCGGATGAAAGTGTTGATAATCAACCACATGTCTTCAATATCAAATTTCATTGCTCGTGGTGGCCGTTCTCTAGAAATGCCAGGATTCATTTTCTGTGATCCTCCCATAGTAGTGTGGTGGCTCAAGGAAGTTGGCTATGGAACGCCGTTGAAAACTCATATTATGAGATACCACCTTGGGATTTCAAGGATCCATTTTTATACGGTTTCTTGTCTCTCCAGTCAAAGAATCTGGAGAGAGATTGTTTTTTCTTGTTTTTGACAGGGATTATGTTGGAGTTTTAAACTCAAACGGCTAGTTTTTTCTTTTGTCCTGCAGTTCAAGTATTTACTTTACTTTTTTAATTTTGAATAAGTTTTTGGGTTTGAATAAGTCTGTAACTTGTCGTGCAGATTTTCTTACTGATTTTTTGTTAGCTTGTTGAGTATGGTAATGCCATGCAAATAGGAGTGATAGTTTGAGAGTCATATGTTTCTGTTTCTATTTTTTTACCTATATATAGGTGTTGTTTCTACGAACATTAAATTTTTATTCAATAAGAATTATCTGTCTCTCCCACTTTGTTTTCTTGTTTTTTCTTGTTTACTACATTTGGTATCAGAGCTTGTTACTGTCCAGTATTCTTGTTTGGTCTAAGTTCTTACTTGTATTTGTAAGCATCCAATCATGAACGGCATACAACCTCAGCTTCCCAGGTTTGGTGGAAAACACTTTGATCAATGGTGTATCCAGATGAAGGCATTGTTTGGCTTTCAGGAGTTATCCGAGATTGTTGAGCTTGGATATGCAGAACCAGTAGATCAAGATGCAACAGCAGCACTCACTCAAGTCCAAAAGGATAACTTGAGTAACAATAGGAAGAAGGACAAGAAG